>NC_053489.1:385216063-385516063 GCF_905171775.1 Rana temporaria | reverse complement strand
AGCCGGTTCAGCCTGTTTCAGACCTCAATTAATCTGGCAGAGTATAAACGCAACCATGTAGTAATGGCGTGCTGTGTGTTGCACAATTTTTTAATAAAAAATTTGCAAAATTACATGGCATCAGTTGGGCCTGAGGCCGCACTTCATGACCATGATCAAAAAAGCCATAAGAGACTTGGTCCGAGTGGTAAAGGCAAAAAGAAAACCTTCCATCCGTCTTTGCATGAGATTATTGGGAAAGATGGTAGCATGTCCCTTACGCCCAGTTTCACTCAAGATCGTTACAGGGCAGGATTCTGTCAGCTTGGAACAAGGATGGGGGCAGTGCTAGAAGAAGCATCTACCCAGGGAAAGTGGTCCGGGGACAAAAAGCTCCTACCCATCAACATTTTGGAGATTCGGGCAATTCATCTGTCCCTCAAAGTTTGGTCTTGCAGACTGCAAGGCTGGCCTGTTCGGGTTCAATCTGACAATGCTACGGCCATAGCCTATATCAATCACCAAGGAGGCACCAGAAGTCTGGATGCCCAAAAAGAGGTGAATCACCTCTTGGCCTGGGCAGAAAGGCATATTCCTAGCCTATATGCAGTCTGCATTCCAGAGGTAGAAAATTGGCAGGCAAATTTTTCAAGCCGCCAGCAACTGAGTCCAGGAGAATGGTCTCTACACCCAGACATATTTCAAATCGTATGTCAGAAATGGGGAACCCCAGATGTGGACCTGTTGGCTTCCAGGTTCAACGCAAAACTGGACAGTTTTGTGTCAAGAACAAGAGATCCCTATGCTCAAGGCTCAGATGCCCTGACAATCCCATGGGATCGGTATTCCCTGATTTATGCGTTCCCTCCAGTACTGCTCCTCCCACGATTCCTTCAGAGGGTCAAGAAGGAAGGAAAGTCTGTAATTTTGGTCACCCTGGCTTGGCCCAGGAGACCCTGGTACGCAGAAGTCATAAGGGTGGCAGTAGGAAGACCTTGGATTCTGCCATTACACCCAGATCTATTATCACAGGGTCCAATATTCCATCCTGCCTTACAAAGTCTAAATTTGACGGTTTGGCTGTTGAGACCCACATTCCGAAGAAACATGGGCTCTCTGGACCAGTCCTATCGACACTGGTTAATGCTAGGAAGCTGGACTCCAGGATCATCTACTTCAGAATCTGGAAGGCACATGTTTCCTAGTGTGAACCCAGAAAGTGGCATCCTAGGAAGTTTGCCATTAATAGGATTCTTGACTTTCTTCAGTTGGGCTTAGATATGTGGTTGGCCTTGAGCACTATCAAGGGCCAAATCTCGGCTTTGTCGGTATTCTTTCAGAAACCGCTTGCTTCTCATTCCCTAGTTAGGGCCTTTGTTCAGGGTGCACTGCGGTTAGATCCGCTGATTAAGTCTCCCGTGTGCCCATGGGATTTGAATTTGGTATTGTCTGTTTTACAGAAGCTACCTTTTGAACCTATACAGCAGATTTCTCTAAGTCTGTTGACACAGAAACAGTTTTTTCTTGTAGCCATATCCTCAGCTAGAACGGTATCGGAATTGGCGGCTCTTTCGTGTAAAGAACCGTATATGATTATTCATGAAGACAGCGTGGTGCTACATCCTCACCCGAATTTCTTACCTAAGGTGGTTTCAGGTTTTCACTTGAACCAAGATATAGTCCTACCGTCTTTTTTTCCAGATCCGCAGTCTGCGTTGGAAGAGAGTCTACACTCTCTAGATGTTGTAAGAGCAGTAAGGGTTTATCTGCAAGCTACGGCTCAGATAAGGAAGACTGATTGTCTGTTCATTCTGTCACAAGGCCCAAAGAAGGGCCAGGCAGCGTCAAGATCCACTATTGCAAAGTGTATTCGACAAGTCATTATTCAGGCCTATGATTTAGAAAAGAAGATCCTTCCTTTTCAGGTGAAAGCGCACTCGACTAGAGCAGTTGGTGCTTCATGGGCAGTGCATCACCAGGCCTCCATGGCTCAGATCTGTAAGGCTGCTACTTGGTCTTTGGTTCATACATTTACCAAATTATATCAGGTAGATGTAAGAGGTTACGAGGATGCCGCCTTCGGGCGTAGTGTGCTGCAGGCAGCATTATAAATCCTCTGGCTCGATAGTGGTCTTATTCTGATCTGTGTCTCCCTCCCCTCTAATTTTAGCATTGCTATGGGATATCCAATTAAGTAATTAAGGCTCTGTATCCCGTGATGTATGATCAAGAAAATATAATTTTTTAATACAGCTTACCTGTAAAATCCTTTTCTTGGAAATACATCACGGGACACAGAGCTCCCAACCCTCTTCGGATTTAACGTGGAACACTTATTGCTTTGCTACAAAACTGAGGTACTCTCCATTTGGGAGGGGTTATATAGGGGAGAAACTCAACTTTAATTGGGTTTGCCAGTGTCCAATTACCTGTGGTGTCTACATAACCCATTAAGTAATTAAGGCTCTGTGTCCCGTGATGTATTTCCAAGAAAAGGATTTTACAGGTAAGCTGTATTAAAAAATCCTGGGCCAAATTCCCAAAAGAGATACGCAGACTTAACTGCTGTTCAGCCTGCGTATCCCTGTGCCTAACTTTGGAAACGATTCTCAAAAGGCTTTTTCCAAAGTTAGGCAGAAAATCTGACATGTGTAAGACACTTACACGGTCAGATTTTAGGATGCAGTACCGCATCCGCCACTGGGGGCATTTCTCATTGAAATCCAGCTTTGCGTATGCAAATGAGGACTTAAGCAGATTTTCAAAGCATTTCAGCACTTTGATTTCTGCCTAAGTTCCGCATTTGCCGGCGCAAAACTAGGGCTGGTTTTATAATGTGGAAAGTTAGCCAAACCTTGTAAAGGCCCATTCGAGCGACGGCATTTGGTATGCATTCCTGAGGGAGAACTCCACGGCAATTTTTAAATTCAAAACCGGCATGGGTTCCCCCCCAGGAGCATACCAGGCCCTTAGGTCTGTTATGGGTTGTAAGGAGACCCCCCCCACGCCGAAAAATTGACGTAGGGGGTCCCCCTACAATCCATACCAGACCCGTATCCAAAGCACGCTACCCGGCCGGCCAGGAATGGGAGTGGGGACGAGCGAGCGTCCCCCCCCCTCCTGAGCCGTGCCAGGCCGCATGCCCTCAACATGGGGGGGTTGGGTGCTCTGGGGCAGGGGGGCGCACTGCGGGCCCCCCCACCCCAGAGCACCCTGTCCCCATGTTGATGAGGACAGGACCTCTTCCCGACAACCCTTGCCATTGGTTGTCGGGGTATGCGGGCGGGGGCTTATCGGAATCTGGGAGTCCCCTTTAATAAGGGGGCCCCCAGATACCGGCCCCCCACCCTAAGTGAATGGATATGGGGTACATCGTACCCCTATCCATTCACCTGGAGGCAAAAAGTAAAATGTAGTAAACACACAACACAAGGCTTTTTAAAATAATTTATTATTCTGCTCCGGATGCCCCCCCTGTCTTCGTTATTAGCTCAATTACCAGGGGGGGGCTTCTTCTTCCACTCTCCGGGGGTCTTCTCCGCTCTCCGGGGGGGGCTTCTCCGGACTCCAGGGGGCTTCTTCCATCTTCTCCCCTCTTCCGCTCTTGACTCGGCGAACCCCGGTTCTTCTGCAGCTCTCCGGTGCCTTCTTCTTCAGCGCTGGCTGCCTGCTATGTTTGTGTGTTAGCTCGATTTCAAACAGGCAGCCAGCGCGGTCTTCTGTGGCGTCAGGGTCTTCTGTTCTTCTCTCTTCCGATGTTGCCTCGTCGCCTGTTGTCGCTGTAATGATGGAAGCGCGCCTTGCATCCCATTTATATAGGCATCACCGTCCCATCATGCTCCGGCAGGTACCCACGTGGTGGGTGCCTACCCACGTGCACCCACCACGTGGGTACCTACCGGAGCATGATGGGACGGTGATGCCTATATAAATGGGATGCAAGGCGCGCTTCCATCATTACAGCGACAACAGGCGACGAGGCAACATCGGAAGAGAGAAGAACAGAAGACCCTGACGCCACAGAAGACCGCGCTGGCTGCCTGTTTGAAATCGAGCTAACACACAAACATAGCAGGCAGCCAGCGCTGAAGAAGAAGGCACCGGAGAGCTGCAGAAGAACCGGGGTTCGCCGAGTCAAGAGCGGAAGAGGGGAGAAGATGGAAGAAGCCCCCCGGAGTCCGGAGAAGCCCCCCCCGGAGAGCGGAGAAGACCCCCGGAGAGTGGAAGAAGAAGCCCCCCCTGGTAATTGAGCTAATAACGAAGACAGGGGGGGCATCCGGAGCAGAATAATAAATTATTTTAAAAAGCCTTGTGTTGTGTGTTTACTACATTTTACTTTTTGCCTCCAGGTGAATGGATAGGGGTACGATGTACCCCATATCCATTCACTTAGGGTGGGGGGCCGGTATCTGGGGGCCCCCTTATTAAAGGGGACTCCCAGATTCCGATAAGCCCCCGCCCGCATACCCCGACAACCAATGGCAAGGGTTGTCGGGAAGAGGTCCTGTCCTCATCAACATGGGGACAGGGTGCTCTGGGGTGGGGGGGCCCGCAGTGCGCCCCCCTGCCCCAGAGCACCCAACCCCCCATGTTGAGGGCATGCGGCCTGGCACGGCTCAGGAGGGGGGGGACGCTCGCTCGTCCCCACTCCCATTCCTGGCCGGCCGGGTAGCGTGCTTTGGATACGGGTCTGGTATGGATTGTAGGGGGACCCCCTACGTCAATTTTTCGGCGTGGGGGGGTCTCCTTACAACCCATACCAGACCTAAGGGCCTGGTATGCTCCTGGGGGGGGAACCCATGCCGTTTTTTTCTTTGAAAATTGGCATGGAGTTCTCCCTCTCAGGAATGCATACTGAGCGATGCTGACATTTTTTTTTATAATTATTTGTTTTCCCGGCGCGTCTTTTTTTTTCACCCGTCGCAACTTTAGTGTCCCGTCGAAATTCTCAAAGCCGAGCGGCGTTAATTACGTTCGCGCGCTGCACGTCGGGAAAATGACGTCACACGCATGCGCAGTACGGCCGGCGCGGGAGCGCGCCTCATTTAAATTTTAAACGCCCCCAGGAGAGGAGGACCGCCTTACGACGGCGGCACTTAAGTTACACAGCGTGTAATTTCTACCTAAGTGCTTTGACGATCAGGCACTTAGGTAGAAATTTTAAGTCAGTGTAACTTAACTGCTGAAATTTAAGTTACGCAGAGTTTTTGAGAATTTGGCCCCCTATTTTTAACTTGGGTTATACTGCTTTGAGATTGTGGCCTATATATGGGGATAAAGATTGGTAGAGTCTGGACTGACATTAGTATTTTTGTCTTATGTTTTGTCTTTTAGAAAACATGAATGTATTTAAAGGGGTTGTTAACCACTTGACAACTGGGCACTTAAACCCCCTTTATAACCAGACCAATTTTCAGCTTTCGGTGCTCTCACATTTTGAATGACAATTACTCAGTCATACAACACTGTACCCATATGAAATTTCCTTCCTTTTTTTTCCACACAAATAGAGCTTTCTTTTTGTGGTATTTAATCACCGTTGGGTTTTTAATTTTTTGCGTTATAAGAGAAAAAAGACTGAAAATTCAGTAAAAAAGTGAATTTTTCTTCATTTCTGTTATAAAATTTAGCAAATTAGTATTTTTTCTTCATCATTTTTGGCCAAAATTTATACTGCTACATATCTTTGCTAAAAATAAGTACAAATTGGTGCATATTATTTGGTCTTTGTGAAGGTTATAGAGTCCACTATGGTGCCAATATCTGAAAATTGATCACACCTGAAGTACTGACGGCCTATCTCATTTCTTGAGACGCTAACATGCCAAAGAAGTACAAATACCCCCCAAATGACCCATTTTTGGAAATAAGACATTCCAAGGTATTTAGAAAGAGGCATTGTGAGTTTTTTGAAGTTGTCATTTTTTTCCCACAATTCTTTTCAAAATCAAGATTTTTTTTATTTTAGTTTTTTTCAGAAAATTGTCATATTAGCAGGTTATTTCTCACACAGAGCATATGCACACAAAACACATTCTGCTATTACTCCCAAGTATGGCGATACCACATGTGTGAGACTTTTACACAGCGTGGACACATACAGAGGCCCAACATGCAGGGAGCACCTTCAGGCGTTCTGGAGCACCCAAGACAATTCTGACATTTCTCTCCTACATGTAAAAATCATAATTTATTTGCTAGGAAATTACATAGAACCCCAAAACATTATGTATGTTTTTTTTAGAAAAGACCTTAGAGAATACAATGGTGGTCGTTGCAACTTTTTATCTCGCACTGTATTTGCGCAGCAATTTTCTAACACGTTTTTCTACGAAAAAAAAAATGTTGTGCTTTAAAAAAAAATGAACAATAAAGTTAGCCCAATGTTTTTGCATAATGTGAAAGATGAAGTTACGCCGAGTAAATAGATACCCAACATGTCACCCTTCAAAATTGCACATACCTCACATGTGTGGTTTGAACACCGTTTTCAAATGTGGGCGGGACTTACATATCTGTTCGCTTCTGCATGCGAGCACACGGGGACAGGGGCGCTTTAAAAAAAATTATATTTTATTGTTCTTTTTACTTTATTTATTTTAGTTTGACACTTTTTTCCGCAAAAATAAATTTATTGATCACTTTTATTCCTATTGAATATAAAATCCCTTGTAATAGGAATATGGCATGACAGGTCCTCTTTACAGTGAGATATGGGGTCAATAAGACCCCACATCTCACCTCTAGGCTGGGAAGCCTGAAATAAAAAATGTAATAAAAAAACCTATCCTGGCTTCGATCGTAGCGGTGAGTTGCTTGAAGCACCGGAGAACGGCGGGAGGGGGGCGTCCCCTCTCACCTCCCGTAAGAACGATCAAGCGGTGGAACAGCCGCTATGATCATTCTTATGGTGTAGGGAATCGCTGGCTGAAAAAGCTGATATCTGAATGATGACTGTAGTTGCAGGCATCATTCAGATATCCCTGCACAAAATCAAGGACGTCATATGATGGCCGGCGGGTAGGAAGTGGTTATTGCAGGGTATTGCAGAGTATTGCAGGGTATTGCTGTGTATTGCAGGGTATTGCAGGGTATTGCAGAGCATTGCAGGGTATTTCAGGGTATTGCAGGGTATTGCGGAGTATTGCGGGGTATTGCAGAGTATTGCAGGATATTGCAGGGTATTGCGGAGTATTGCAGGGTATTGCGGAGTATTGCAGGGTATTGCGGAGTATTGCATGGTATTGCGGAGTATTGTAGAGTATTGCAGGGTATTGAGGAGTATTTTGCAGAGTATTGCAGAGTATTGCAGAGTATTGCAGGGTATTGTGGGGTATTGCAGAGAATTGCACAATATGGGGCAGGGTATTGCAGAGTATTCGAAAATAATGGGGAAAGAAACTGCGCTAAACCGTGCTAAAAAATATATTAATTGAAAAATATATATGTGATCCCAAGATAATTGAATAAATAAATAAATCTGTGAGGATAAGAAAGCTGCAAAACTGCTGAAAAACAAACAGGGCCATATTCACATAGAATTACGCCGGCGTATCAGCAGATACTCCGACAAAAGTCAGAATCTAAGGCCATCGTATGTTTAAGTGTATTCTCAAACTGAGATACACTTAACCACTTAACCCCCGGACCATATTGCTGGTCAAAGACCAGAGCACTTTTTGCGATTCGGGACTGCGACGCTTTAACTGACAATTGCGCGGTCGTGCGACGTGGCTCCCAAACAAAATTGGCGTCCTTTTTTTCCCACAAATAGAGCTTTCTTTTGGTGGTATTTGATCACCTCTGCGGGTTTTATTTTTTGCGCTATAAACAAAAATAGAGCGACAATTTTGAAAAAAAATGAATATTTTTTTCTTTTTGCTGTAATAAATATCCCCCAAAAATATATAAAAAAACATTTTTTTTCCTTAGTTTAGGCCGATACGTATTCTTCTACATATTTTTCGTAAAAAAAATCGCAGTAAGCGTTTATTGATTGGTTTGCGCAAAAGTTATAGCGTTTACAAAATAGGGGGTATTTTTATGGCATAATATATTTTTTTTACTAGTAATGGCGGCGATCAGCGATTTTTTTTCGGTACTGCGACATTATGGCGGACACTTCGGACACTTTTGACACATTTTTGGGACCATTGGCATTTTTATAGCGATCAGTGCTATAAAAATGCATTGGATTACTATAAAAATGCCACTGGCAGTGAAGGGGTTAACACTAGGGGCGGGGAAGGGGTTAAGTATGTCCCTGTGTGTTATCTTACTGTGGGGGGGGGGGTGGCCTCACTAGGGGAAACACTGATCCTCTGTTCATACATTGTATGAACAGAAGATCAGCATTTCCCCTGCTGACAGGACTGGGAGCTGTGTGTTTACACACACAGCTCCCGGTCCCCGCTCTGTAACGAGCAATCGCGGGTGCCCGGCGGCGATCGTCCGCTCAAAGAGCGGACGTATAGCTACGGGCTCTCGCCCAGGAGAGCCGACCTGCCGCCGTATAATGACGGTAGCTGGTCGGCTAGTGGTTAAACATGCCTAAGATACGACAGCCAGCGCCGTTGTATCTTAGGGTGCAATATCTACGCTGACCGCTAGGTGGCGCTTCCATTGCGGTCGGCGTAGAATATGCAAATGACTAGTTACGCCGATTCACGAACGTACGATTGCCCGTCGTAGTGATTTTACGTCGTTTCCGTAAGAGTTACGCGGCGTAAAGATAAACATGCCCCCTAGGTGGCGTACTCAATGTTAAGTATGGCCGTCGTTCCCACGTCGCAATTTAAAAAATTTACGTCGTTTGCGTAAGTCGTCCGTTAATGGCGCTGGACGCCATTTACGTTAAACGTCAAAACCAATGACGTACTTGCGACGTAATTTAGCGCAATGCACGGCGGGAAAATTTGAGACGGAGCATGCGCAGTACGATCGGCGCGGGAACGCGCCTAATTTTAATGATCCACGCCCCCTACATGGATCATTTGAATTAGGCGGGCTTGCGCCGGTGGACTTTACGCTACGCCGCTGCAAGTTTACAGGCAAGTGCTTTGTGAATCAAGCACTTGCCCGTAAAACTTGCGGCGGTGTAACGTAAAGGAGATACGTTACGCCGCCACAGTTATACGAGAATCTGGCCCACAGTGTACAAAAATGGAAAAATATAGGTTGCGCTAACTATAGTCAATCTGCACCAAATATGAACAAAAATAGTGAATAATTGTCACTTAGTACAAATAAGTAAGTAAATACTGTATAAGTGAATAAATACAAAAATGAATAATATTATAGTCCAATGAACTAAACACTGGATTAATACGTGGAGCAAATAAGTGTTGTATGAACCAAAAAAAGACCAGAAAAAAACACCAGTGGAGATATTATAAAAATATTATAATAGACTCAAGAGTTGGAATACCCATGTAAAAAAACAGTCTCTTCCAAATGCTGTAATTGCTTCACAGATAGAAGTTGTTTGATAGAATCCACCACCGAGAGAAGTGCCTGCTTACCGGATCTCAGTGACCCCCTATTACAGAGGGTCAAAGACAGCTTTAAAACAGATGCGGGTCACTCTTCTCCAGCCAAATCCGAATGATGATAGGTAGGGTTGAGCGAACCCAAACTGTAAAGTTCGGGTTCATACCAGACTTTTGGGTTTTTGGTACCCGAACCTGAACCCGAACAATTTGCTGTAAGTTCGGGTTCGGTGTTTGGCAATGTAATGGCGCGCTGCAGGGCAGCCAATCACCATTTGTTTTAATTGTTTGACCTAGAAGCCATCACAGCCATGCCTACTAATGGCATGGCTGTGATTGGCCAGTGCAGCATGTGACCCAGCATGTGACCCAGCCTCTATATAAGCTAGAGGCACATAGCACAGCACGTCACTCTGCTTTAGTTAGTGTAGGGAAAGGCTGCTGATGCTGCTGCTTGTAGGGAGAGAAATATATAGGAGTCAGACTGTCCTGCTTCAGAAATCAAATTACACCAGCGCTGCATATGTTCTTGTGACTTACTCTGCATTAGATACTTTAGGGAAAGGTTCCTGATTGTGCTTATAGGGACAGAAATACAGTATATAGGAGTCAGTCCTGCTTCAGAAATCAAATTACACCAGCGCTGCATATGTTCTTGTGACATACTCTGCATTAGATACTTTAGGGAAAGGTTCCTGATTGTGCTTATAGGGACAGAAATACAGTATATAGGAGTCAGTCCTGCTTCAGAAATCAAATTACACCAGCACTGCATATGTTCCTGTGAGATACTCTGCATTAGATACTTTAGGGAAAGGTTCCTGATTGTGCTTATAGGGACAGAAATATATAGGAGTCACTCCTGCTTCAGAAATCAAATTACACCAGCACTGCATATGTTACTGTGAGATACACCCTTTAGATACTTTTCTTCTATTGTGCTATTCAAAAAACATCCATTTAGGGCAAAAAAAATTTTTTTGCAGTGTTTCCTCCAGTGTTTGCAGTTTTTCCTCCATATCTGTATGTGTGAGATAAACACTTTAGCTAGTGTTCTTCTATTGTGCTATATAAAAAACATCCATTTAGGGCAAAAAAATATATTTTGCAGTGTTTCCTCCGGTGTTTGCAGTTTTTCCTCCATATCTGTACATGTGAGATAAACACTTTAGCTAGTGTTCTTCTATTGTTCTATTCAAAAAACACCCATTTAGGGCAAAAAATATATTGTGCAGTGTTTCCTCCAGTGTTTGCAGTGTTTTTTTATTTTAATTTTTTTTATGTTATTTTAAGTTATTTCCCTATCCAGTTATTTGCGTACTTGCCATGCTCTTACCAACATTTTGCTGCCATTTGCAGCCCTCTAGCCCTTTCCATTAGTGTTTTAGAGACATTTTAGTACTGAAAAATTTGGGTCCCCATTGACTTCAATGGGGTTCGGGTTCGGGGTCAAGTTGAGGTCAAGTTCGGGTCCCGAACCCGGACTTTTTTCCGAAGTTCGGCCGAACCCATCAAACCCGAACATCCAGGTGTCCGCTCAACTGTAATGATAGGTCAAATCAAATCACCCACAGACTCAATGGACTCCAATGGCAGAGATCATACCTCCTCACACCGGTCCAAAAGCTTTACCACTGCACATGTGCAGAGCCTCTGTTATCATGACAACGCATTGCTACCCAATCCGATGCAGCAGGTCTCGCTGTCTCTGGGGCTTTCAATCTGAGCTCTGCTTGTCTAACAGATGAGGAGAAACTTGTACTTGATATGTCCCTCCAAGACCTCTTAATAGGTTCTCCACATTTATGGACGTGCAGAAGTTCATTAGAAAACTCAGTATCCAGAGACACTTCTTGACCTTTCCCTCCAACAATACCCCTATGTTGAATGATGGACATGTGCACACAGGACTGTCCAATCCCTCATTATTTAATCCTCCTGGGACTATGTCACCATCCATTAATGTGTTCCGTAGCCTTGTACTACAAGATTTAGACAAATTACTATCTAAGAAAATTTATACTGACCCGAGTATTGGAGCGGGTTTGAAGCAACTTTGTGACCGAAAAAACCTCATCATACGTCCAGCCGACAAGGGTGTTGGACAAAGATGATTATATTAAGTAGATGGATAACATACTTGGAGACTCTAGTAAATACAGCCGGATCCAGACGCACCCGACTGTACAATACAAGAGGGCCTTAACTGTATTGGTAGATGAGGGCTTTGCTTTGGGCATACTTGACAAGAAAGAGAAGATCTATCTTGTTCCTTTAGCTCCCCGTATCCCAGCCATCTACTACCTTCCAAAAGTGCACAAAGACCCAGTCCATCCCCCTGGCCGGCCCATAGTCAGTAGGATCGACTTGGTCACAGCATGAATCGGGAAGTATGTGGATTTTCATCTACAACCATTAGTGAGACAAGTGCCCTCTTATTTGAAGGACACTGGTGACACTATTAGATTGTTGGAATCAATTGTAAATGAGGAGGGCATGATTCTAGCGACGGCAGATGTTGCTGCCTTGTATACATGCATCCCACACGATTTGGGCTTTGAGGCAGTAGAATACTACTTGTCCCAGAGTACCACCCTTTCCATTATACAACAGAATTTCATCATGGACCTCCTCAGGTTTGCTGCACAACATAATTATTTCTGGTTTCAGAACCAGTTTTATGTGCAAACTAGAGGAGTTGCCATGGGGGCTAAATTCGCCCCTAGTTTGGCGAATTTATTCATGGCCAAATGGGAGGAGGGTGTCGTCTATGCCTATAAGAGACCCGAATCGGTCCTTTGGGCCCGCTATATAGACCACATCCTCCTCCTATGGAAAGGCAGCCAGGAATCATTGGATGAGTTTATGTCTTTACTTAAAGCGGTGGTTCACCCAAAAAAAAGAATTTTTAACATTAGATTGAGGCTAATTGTGGGAAGCACAATCGGGTGTTTTTTTTTAAATCAATGCAGTACATACCTTTTTAGAGATGTTCTCCGCCGCTTCCGGGTATGGAGTGCGGGACTGGGCGTTCCTATTTGATTGGCAGGCTTCCGACCAGGGCTGGACTGGGACAGAAATTTGGCCCTGGACTTCATCCAGACTGGCCCACTTTGATAGGTCTCTCCCATGGCGGCCGGACAACTCCCGCACCCCCCCCGGCCACCCAAGCCCCCTCTCCCCTTCACTAGCAACTAGCCATTCTACTTTATTACAGTAGAACGGCTGGTACTGGTACTCTTATAGGCAGTACCAGTGGGGAAGCTAGACATTATTTCACCTGGGGCAAAGAATCAGTTTGGTGCCCTCTTATGGGACAAGATTAGGCAGAAGTGAGAAACTCCCAGGCCATAGCTGTTGAGTCAGCTGTCTGTCCCCTCCCCCCATTGCTCCTCTGTAGTCCCCCCTGCTCTTCTGGTCCTCCCCCTGCTTCTTTTTTCCCCCCAGGTGAGCGCTGCGGGGAGGGAGAGACAGAGGAGCGGAGGGGGGCGGCAGTCCGCTGTCACTGAAGCTGGCCCACTGAGCCATCGGCCCACCGGGAAACTCCCTGTAGTCCCAATGGCCAGTCCATCTCTGCTTCCGACCGTCGCATACAGCGCGTCACGAGTTGCTGAAAGTAGCCGAACGTCGGTGCGCAGGCGCCGTATAGAGCCGCACCGACGTTCGGCTTCTTTCGGCAAGTCGTGACGCGCTGTATGCGACGGTCGGAAGTCTGTCAATCAAATAGGAACGCCCAGTCCCGAAGATCATACCCGGAAGCCGCGGAGAACATCTATCTCTAAAAAGGTATGTACTGCATTGATTTAAAAAAAAAACACCCGATTGTGCTTCCCACAATTAGCCTCAATCTAATGTTAAAACATTTTTTTCGGGTGAAACCCCGCTTTAATTCCAATGATAGGGGTATACGCCTGAGCCATGAGGCCAGTCTTTCTTCTGTTCATTTTTTGGACCTTGAAATTAAAGTCGTTGAGCACCACTTGAAGTTCACCACTTTTTTCAAACCAACCGATCGGAATGGTTACATTCCGGTCGATAGTTGCCATCATGCCCAATGGCTCAAATCTGTGCCATGCAGCCAGTTTCTCCGTTTACGGAGAAACTGCACTAGGGCGGAGGACTACATTGTGCAGTCTAGTATCCTGAGGGGAAATTCCTCGAGAAAGGGTATTTGCCTGCCGATAGTGAAATCGATCGAATCTTACGGATTGATCGAGATTCACTACTACAGGTTCAGCCTAAAAAGACAATGGACACCAAGTTCAGGTGGTCTTTTTTCACTACCTACTCTGTACAATCCAGACAGGTAAAGGAGATCCTCAAGAAACACTGGGAGGTACTCCAAAACAATAGGCTTCTGGGACCTGTGCTTCCTGAGAGGGCAGGTGCGATCTTTAGAGGCGCACGATCAACTCAGGGTCAAATAGCCCCCAACGTGATGGATCCACCCAAGAAGGTTTAATTTTTTCAGGATTGCAAGGGTTACTTCCCTTGCCGTAAGTGCAACGTATGTTTAACCTCCCTGGCAGTATGATTCTTTCAGAAAAAAGGTGCTGAAAGCGGTACCATTATTTGCAAGGAAATTTGGCGGTTCAACTGTAGGCCTGTAATTCTTAGGAATAATTCACTTAAATCTGACCAAACAAGAGTCTAGTAGGCATCCCGGGTATGACATTTTTTTAAAAACAAAATAATAAAAGATAATATAATAAATAATTATAAATAATTATAACAAATAATAATATAATTAAAATACAAATTATTCAATAATGTAATCAACTCAAAATCACTGAAATTTGCTCAGTTGCAGAATTGTCGCTGTCATTACTTTTATTTTTTTATTATGAATTTCCCCACAAATTGCTATCGCACAATTCTGCAAGTGATTATAATTTATTATTGCTGTTTTCTAGCTGCTCTAAAACCTTTTTTGACATAAAGGTACACTTTTGGTTGCTATGGACAATCTACAGTTTGCAGGCAGAAAGAACAGTTTTTATTATATAAAAGAACATGTAGGACACTGGGCAGACCACTAGGGACAAGGGGGTGTGTATTTTTTACATACAGTACTGTAATCTATAAGATTACAGTATACTGTATGTATTGTGTTTGTTTACCTTTTTGAATTTGGCGCCGTTCTCCGCCCCTGTGCGTCGTAACGTCGCAGGGAACGGAGATCAGCGGCACACAGAGGCACTGTGTGAATCGAGCGAGGCCCGCTCGCTCACACAGCGCGGTGGCATCGCTGGATCCAGGGACAAGGTAAGTAAACAATGCCTGTGAATTCAGCAAGGCGAGCCCGAGTCGGACTCGTGGTTACCGATCCTGGCCAAAAAATCTCACCCGAGTCAGACTCAGGAACACCGCTCAGAGGGTTAATAAACATCAGCGGCAAACGCAAAAGTGATTTTTTTTAATCATCTGTCACTTTACGCACTTACCAAATAAAGCGCTTTACAACATGCGCTAGTCAATATATTGTATATCTCCTGACATGTCCTTGCAAACAACAATATGTGTGATGTACCATTAGGACTTTCTCCACCCGTGTTATCACCAAAAACCACAGTTTTTGGTGATAGACCAGTTCGTCCCACACTGGAGAGGGTAATCTCGGGTGCGGTGTGTCGTTTGGAAACCTATTGGATTTTTGAGTTACGTACCTACACGCCGTTTGGTATGAACGTTGAGTGGGACGTCAACTCTTTCATTAATTCAGCCTAAATAGCTATTTACTTTTGAGGTTTGTTTCGTTGTTTTATTTATCATTGCTTCAACCCTAGGTCATTGTATTTGAGATGTTTGACTAGTTTCTCCGTATTTATTATAATGTTTGTGGTATGTATTGAAACTGCTTTGGCCTCTGTGGCTTTCGTTTCACTTACTGTTCTATTTTGAGACAGTGGGTGAGAATGGCCATTTGAGTGCATAACAGGAAGTGAGATGACGCCCATTTGCTCCATTTAGATAGCGTTGGGCATCATTCCTATCACGTAATAGTTGTAGAGATGACTGCGTCTGCGCTGTTTTCTTCCATGTCGTTCTGACATGATGGGCGTGACTTTTTCATCACATGATTGCCGCGCTGACAACATCATCCATGTCACGTGATCGTGACGCACGTACACCATTGGCTGTTGTTCGATCGCCGTGATGATGCGGTGCGCGATGCTAGACTTTGGGTACATTTCCGATTCCATCTGGTCAGATGTCCTTCCTGGTTCCTTTGGGTCACACGATCGTCACATCAGTGACATCATTTGTGTCCCGTGCAGGCGGCATTCGTGCACTATTGCCCATGTTTTGTGGCAATACAGTATACAATGCCAGGTACTGGAGTGTGTATCAGATTGGGATCGGGAGCCCTCCTTGTCTTTCTCTCTCAGATTTGACATTTGACACACAGTTTGTTGCTGACATGTCTACATGAAATAATGGTGATTGGGCAGGGGCAGTCACATGAGAGACAGTCACATGACAGTCACATGAGAGAATGACCTCATTTTGGCGGACTTTTTGGCAGGTTGTTTGCCATGTGCTGCGGTTACTTCCTGGTTTGATTCACTTTGAACCAGGAAGGACTTTTGCTTATTGTAGCGATTGGTCCGTTAACAGGAAATTGGACCATGGTCATATCACGTGACTGAATTCTGTCCAACCACACGGTTCCACTTACCACATCCTGTTTGATTGACTGGCCATTGAGTATGGCCTTTTATGTTTTAGTATAAATATTAGGCAATATGGGGGAGCAGGTTAATGCCCCTGTAGACGTCCTATTGGATCAAAATGCGTCGGGCCATGCATTTTGCTCCCCATATTGCTTTTAATACTTATGAATTGTGATCACTTTTTTTATATTTTTTTATATTTTATTATGTATATTGTTTTTTTTATTAAAACCTCTTTATGACCTACACCATTGGGCCCCCATTTTTTTCTTCTCTTTACATGAATTTGTGGAAGATAAGTTTTTTTTTGAGCCCTCTCCAGTTGGTTTCCAGTACCCATGCCAGGGTTCTCACTTACCTGAACCAGATCGTGTTTGGATGCTTGGAGGATCTTTTATGATTGCCATACCCAAGGTTTACTAGGATCTTCAGTATTGGAGTAGTCGGTGGCCGATGAACATCTGGTCTTCCTGCCCTTTCCTGGGTTGACGACATCTGACTGCCTAGGAGGTAGACTCCATTTCCTTCTGGACTTCCGGTGACATTCCAAGCTCGATCGATCCACTGTCGTACGACATTTGGGTCCAATGGTTGCGGTAAGCGCATATGTATTCCACCTCATATTTGAAGATTTCTGTTGGGAAGTTCCTCATCATCTCATGACATCTTCATCGTTTTATTGTTTATGGACACTACATTACATTTTTGTTTATATTTTTCACTTTATTGATTTGAATTTCACATTTTGTTGTGGTGCAATTTTTGCCATTACATCCTTTGTGTCACAATATATGGTCACACCCCCTAGGTTTATACAGCCATTGCTTGTCCTGTGTAGCTGCTTCACTCCCGTTCAGGGTTCATTCTTTGTTACACTTATTTTTGTTTTTGGGTAGCGCACATATTTTTTCCCTTTACATTATAACCCCTTCATGACAAAGGTAAAACAAATCTTAAAGGGGTTGTAAAGGTTTGCGGTTTTTCACCTTAATGCATCCTATGCATTAAGGTGAAAAAACACCTGGCAATCACCGGCCCCCCCAGCCCCCCCGTTTTACTTACCTGAGCCAGTTCACCTGCTCGGCACGTCCCCGCGGTTCTCTTCTCCACGGAGTCCCGACTTCGATTGGATAGATTGATAGCAGTGCAGCCATTGGCTACCGCTACTGTCAATCAAATTCAATGATGCGGGCGCCGGGGGACGGGGCCTCAGGAGCGCATTTGCAAGGTAACCCCCTCGGGGGAGAGATTCCCAGAGGGGTTATCTAATGTGGGGAGGAGCCGTGAGAGCCGCCGAGGGACCCCAGAAAAGGATGTTCAGGGCTACTCTTTGCAAAATGAACTGCACAGTGGAGGTAAGTATGACATGTTTGTTATTTTTTTTTTTAAAAGGGAACCTTTATTTTCACTTTAATTCCTGAAACCACTTTTGCAACTTTGGCATGTGTTAGTAAAGCTGCATACATCATGGCAACTACATAGCGGCCCAATATTATAACAGGACACATTGGGCCTTCATTTGTTGGTAAATAAAAATAGATATCTCCTTTTTTTTTTATTATTAAAGTGGAACTTCACTCTCCCAATCAACATTGATCTTTTTTGCAAAAAAAAAAAGAGTGCAGCACTAGGCCTAGTGGCACAGCTCAGCGCCTTGATGGGAGGTAATTCCTAATTTGTTGATTAGTGAATCAATCAAAAAAATTGATAATATGTGACAGCGAAGCTTATCCCACTTAAACAATTTTAGACAGTTAGAACCATAAGGTAAAAAAACTACCAAATTCTAAACCAAAAAATGAGGTAGGTAAAAGTGTGAGAGCAGCTATTTAAAACATACTGTCAAAAGACGCATGTACCAAAACATTTAAAAAAATCAAAACACGAACAAAGAAAAGTCCAACATGATAAACAGCGCTTGAATATTGGTTATAAATGTCCAATTTCATATATAGCATTCATCTAAAACGGATTTTGAGATCATAGGAGTGAAGAAAGTTGATAGTATATCCTACACCTTTTCCCAGGAAAAGACATCACTCGTGGGGCACACTCCCCTTCGGGGTACTCACTCACAAGAAAATTAGATATAATATGCAATGAAAGGTATCTTTCTCACTGGATCCTCCGTTCACAGGCTGGTATCAGATAAGGGAAGTGCTCCACATAAAACACAAAAGGGTACCGAACATAGTGTAATCCCGTTTATTTAAAAAAAAAAGAGGAAGCAATCCCTTTACAATAAAAGATCCCCGCTCTAAATGCACGTACCACAAATAGATGAAAAACAGGCGTGATATGGGTAAGTGATGGTGCCCTCCGATTGGTGTCCAATTCCCCAGGGTAAAAGATTCAAGCAAAACTGGACTCCTTACAGGAATAGCCGCCTATGGAGCGTACACTTGGAGCGCACACTTGGAGCGCACGCGTCACTTCCGGATCGCCGTTATAGTCCCGCCCTGACCGGTTTCGTTGTCCAATCAACTTCTACAGAGGGCGTGGACTAACGGCGTGGATGTCCCTTTTATATATAGCTCATCGTTCACACAGTGTACGTGAGTGGCGCACATTAACAGCGTCAGCAATCAATAAACCAGCACGGATGCCGGGAAGACTCAAAAACACTTAATATTACACCAGGGACATCTAATTCATGCTGCACATGTCAATTTACAGAATAAATTGGCACATAGTATTGTATCAATATTCCGCAGCTGACACATAGGTAAAAACTGGAAAATAGAGCGAGTCAGATATATATAGTGTACTGGGGTCATGGATCACCAATAGGAACCACCTCCTGTAACCAGGATATAGGTACAAAATATACATTAACCTTTAATAATACATCTAATTCATATGTATTTAATATGCACGATCTCACATTGAGAGACACATATAAACACACATGAAATCACATTAGAAATATTTCAATAAATGGTTTAAAAAAATATATATATATATATATCGGCCAAACATAACTATTTGTTCCTTATCAGGAAGGCATAATTAGCTCAGATTATGACATAGTCAAGTAAACAAACCTATACAAAAATATATATATATAGTTCATATCCATATTTATATGCGAACTGGCTAACCATATGCTCAAAATTATAGTATATGGTATCTATGCACAGTGATGTCATATAAGTTATATATAAACAGCATAAAAATATTTATATATATATATATATATATATATATATATATATATATATATATATATAAAAATTAGGTCTAAAAACACAGATGATATTAAAAACACAGATAAGATGTATAAAAAACCGTACATAAAAGTACGTATAAAAGAAATCTAAAAATAGCAAATTACTGGAGGAAGGTATTAATAGCAAATATTGTATAATGGGAGGCAGTTAAAAGTCACTAATAAAACAATTAATATCTAATTCTACATTTAAGCCTCTCGGGGCAAGTGTATCAATACAATGGATCCATTTAGTTTCAAGAGAGCTCTCTCACCCGATTGCAACCCCTCCAATTTGGGCTCAGATGCTCAACTCCCCAAAATCTGAGTCCAGTTGGGTTTTCATCATGGAACAATTTAAAATGTAAAGACACATTATGATCCTTATAACCAATTTTAATATTGGCTATGTGTTCTGCAATACGTATCTTTAATTTCCTTTTTGTACGGCCCACATAGAGTAGTTTACAAGGGCATTCTAATACATACACTACGTAGGTAGAATTACAAGTCATGAAGTCCTTGATCTGAAACCTAGCATCATTGCGAGACGTGAACGTATCTAGGCCTCTCATGCGGCAAGATACTTCCTTGCAGGGCCCACACTTTCTACATGCAAAAAAGCCATCTTTTTGCCAGAAGGAGGCAGGTTTAGTAGGTGGATCAAGGACTTTCTTCACGATCCTATCACCATAATTAGGAGCCTTTCGATAAATAAAATTCGGTTTCGGCGGAATCACATTTCTTAAAATCTTGTCAAGCATTAGAATATGCCAATGAGAGGTAAATATATTCTCAACTTCTTTGTATTGTGAATGGAAGCCCGAGACAAAGCTCCATTCGTGATTAATCAGAGGTTTAACAGAAGGAATAATATTCTGGTTAGAAGGGGGTGGTAGAACTGTCAATTGTTCTATGATTACATCCAACTTCTTTTCACAATAGCCCTTTTCAACAAATGTATTCTTCAAGATTGTGGACTGTAAGACATAGTCTTCATCACTAGAACAATTCCGGCGTACCCTCATGATCTGCCCTCTTGGTATGTTTCTCAACCAAGTCGGATGGTGTCCACTTTGTGTCGGTAAAAAACTATTGGCATCGGTCGGTTTAAAATAAACTTGTGTCCCCAATTTATCACCATCTCTATAGATCTGTAGGTCTAGGAAGTGTACACTTTCTTTGTTGTATTCACAAGTCAATCTGATGTTATGATTGTTATTGTTCAATATACTTAAGACATTTTCCAATGAAGTAAGGGTACCATGATCCATGATCTTTTTTGGCTAGGCTTCTCCTTCGGGTCACAGGAGTGCAATTCGTTTGGCACTCCTTTGACCTGTTTTCAGCAGAGAGCGGTCTGAAGTCCGCTGTCTGCTGGTGTCACAGATTAGTCCAGGCACTGCGTCATCCCGACTCTGGAAGTCTGGACCTGCCAGGTTTCTGGACTGATGGCCGTTTCAGCCTCTCAGCTCATCGCTGAGACGGCTGCTCCCTGCCCCTCCATAGCTCATCGCTCCAGTAAGCATGGAGAAGCAGAGCAGGAGAGCTGCTGATTGACAGTGTTCGATGACTAGGTTCTCAGTGCAGAGGCGGCGAGGGACAGATGCAGCCTTGGTCCAATGCTTCATCCACCTAGGTTAGTATTATTATGGGGAAATTATTTTTCCCATACTTCTCTTTTAACTTGAACTTTTTTTTTACAATTCTTCCTGGTTTCTTGCCAAGGAAATGGCAAGATGGCATGATGACATACATGAGCTAAGGGTAGACAGAATCCAGGAAGTAAATGCTACATGAATCATTTGCCCTTTACATAAGATGGCCACAGCCAGAAATGCTAGAGGGTTGTTTTTCAAAATGATTTCTCAACAAAATAAAGCATATAGACGTGGATAGATGGGGGAGTTTTCTTTGAACAGAGAGGGGATGAGAGGGGGGAGAGAAAGGGGGTGAACGAGAGAGAGAGGGGGGAGAAAAAGGGGAATAGAGAGAGGGTGAAAGAGAGAGAGGGTGAGAGAAGGGTGGTAGGAAAGAGAGGGTGAAGAGGGTGAGAGAGAGAGAAAGGGGGTGAAGGGGGGAGAGAGAGAAATGGGTAAGAGGGGGTAAAAAAGAGGATAGAGAGAGAGAGAGAGGGGTGAAAGAGAGGATAAGAGAGAGTGAGGGGGTGAGTCTGTGGGGGGCACAGCATAGTACATTACAGGGGGGGGGGGGTAATAGCACAGTACATTACACGGGTGGCACAGCAGAGTATGTTGCATTACATGGTGGGCACAACACATTACATGGTGGATACATGGATACAACACATTACAGGGTGGGCAAAGCACAGCACATTACATGGTGGGCACAACACATGACAGTGGGCATGGCACAGGACATTACATGGTGGGCACAGCACATTACAGTTGACACTGTACAGCACATGACATGGTTGCTACTACACAGCACATTGCATGGTGGGCACAACAAAGCACATGCACACAGTGGAAACAGCACCATATATGGTGGGCACAGCATGTGACATGGCAGGCACAGCTAAGCACATTACATGGCACTGCACAGCACATTATGTGGTGGGCACAGCAAATTATATGGTAGGTACTGCACATGACATGTTGAACACGGCACTGCATGGCACAACGCATGAAATGGTGGGCACTGCACATGATATGGCTGGCACTGCACGACACAGCACATTACATGGTGGGCACAGCACATGACATGGTGATCACTGAACAGCACATTCTATTGTGGGTACTGCATGGCACATGACATGGGTGGCAATGCACATCACATTACATGGTGTGTACAGCACATTACATGGTAGGCAATGCATGGCGCAGCACATGACATGGTGGGCACAACACAGCACATGACATGGTGGGCACTGAACAGAAATTTACATGGGCACTGCCCAAGACATGGTGGGCAAGGCATGGCACAGCACATGACATGGTGGGCACTGCAAGGCACATAACATGACATGGTAGGCACTGCACATTACCTTGTGGGCACTGCAAGGCACAGCACATGACATAGCAGACACTGCACATTACATGGCAGGCACTGCATGGCACATCACACGACATGGTGGGCACTGCACAATACATGGCAGGCACTGCAAGGCACAGCACAGCATGATGGGCACTGCACATTACATATTGGGCACTGCAAGGCACATTACATGGTGGGCACTGCAAGGCACAGCACAACACGGTGGGCCCTGCATGGCACATTACATGGTGGGCACTGCAAGGCACAGCACATGACATGGTGTGCTCTGCACATTACATGGGGTTCACTGCATGGTACAGCACATGATATGGTGGGCACTGCATATGACATGGCGAGCACTGTATGGCACAGCAAGACATGGTGGGCACTGCACATTACATAGTGGGCACTATATGGCACAGCACATGACATGGTGGGCACTTCATGGCTCAGCACATGACATAGTGGGCACTGCACATGACATGGCGGGCACTGCATTACACAGCACATGACATGGTGGGCACTTCATGGCACAGCGCATGACATAGTGGGCACTGCACATGACACGGTGGACACTGCATGGCACATCACATGCCATGGTGGGCACTGCACATGACATAGTGGGCACTTCATGGCACTGCACATGACATATTGGGCACTACACATGACATAGTGGGCACTTCATGGCACTGCACATGACATGGTGGGCACTTAATGGCACAGCACATGACATAGTGGGCACTGCACATGACATAGTAGGCCCTGCACATGCAAGAGTGGGCACTAAACATGACATAGTAGGCACTTTCTGGCATTGCACATGACATAGTGGGCACTTCATTGCACTGCACATGACATAGTGGGCACTTCATGGCACTGCACATGACATGGTGGGCACCTCATGGCACTCCTCATGGCATAGTGGGCACTGCACATGACATAGTAGGCCATTTGGTGGGGGTTTGTGCTATCTGGGCATTTTATGACATTCAAAACTGTGATAGGTAGTGAGGAGTGACATTTTTTTTTGTCATTTTTCATTCACCTGGGACAAACAAATTAAATATTCAATGGGCTCAACATGCCTCTCAGCAATTTCCTTGGGGTGTCTACTTTGCAAAATTGGGTCATTTGGGGGGGGGGGGGGGGGTTGTACTGCCCTGCTATTTTAGCACCTCAAGAAATGAGATAGGCATTCATAAACTAGCAGCTGTGTAAATTTCAGACAATGTACTCTAGTTTGTAGACGCTATAACTTTTGCGCAAACCAATAAATATACGCTTGTTGCCATTTTTTTTACCAAAGACGTGTGGCTAATTACATTTTGGCCTAAATTGAGTTTATTGTATTTTCTTATAACAAAAAGTAGAAATTATAATTTTTTTCAAAATTTTCTGTCTTTTTCACTTTATATCGCAAATAATAAAAATTGCAGAGGCAATCAAATACCATCAAAAGAAAGCTCCATTTGTGGGGGAAAAAAAGGATACAAATTTTGTTTGGGTACAAAAACATTGCATGACCGTGTAATTACCAGTTAAAGCAGCACAGTGCCAAATTGTAAAAAGTCCTCTGGTTTTTAGGCAGCCTAATAGTCCGGGCTGAAGTGGTTAAAGCTAAGATTCAAAATAAACAAATCCTGTTAAAATACAAAAGGAATATGTATTCTTGTTTGTCTCTTTGGGGGAACATTTACTAATACTAGAGTTGACAGAATCTGGTGCACCTGTGCATAGTAACCAATCGGATTCCAGCTTTTAGGCCATGTTCACACTGATCCGACATGAAAGTCGCACGACTTCTGATCCAACTTTGCCCTGCGACTTGGGATCCGACTTCCATGCGACTTTAATAAACAGGACAGAACCAATCAAAATAATTCCTCTGGCTCTGGAATAGATGAAACCTCATGCCAAAATTATCAAAAAAAACGGTGTGGGGTCCCATCCAAATCCATATCAGGCTTTTTGCGTCTGGTATGGATCTTGAAAGGAAACCCCACGCCCCAAATTTTAGAAGGAAAACTGGCATGGGGTCCCCCCTAAGAACATACCAGACCATTTAGTCTGGTATGGATTTTGAGGGGAAACTTCATGGCAAAATAAAAAAAAGGGGGCCCAAAGCACCTTGTCCCCGTGTTGATGGCTGGGGCTGTTGTTGCGGGGGTCTGCGAGTGGGGGGCTTATCGGAATCTGGAAGAAGCGGGGCACCAGATTTTGCCCCCCCCATGTGAATAAGTATGGGGTACATAGTACCCATTCACCCAAGTAGTGTAATAAAAATATCTGACGGTTTTGACTTTAACCCACTGAAAGAAAAAAACGCTCCTCCTCAGATGCTGGCTCCAGCCATTCTGTCAGTTCCGATGTCTGACAGTTCTTACATAGCAGGGGTAGGCAACCTTAAAGAGGTGGAGATCTACCTGAACAATACGGGATAAGTCAAAGATCACCGGGCACAGTGTCACCTCCTCAGACTTGATTTAAACCTCAAATTGACGTACTGATGTGTCACAATTGCGTGCATTGCATGGCATTCATGGTCAAATCAGGTGGTGAAGAAGCAACATATCGCCTCATTGTCGCTTGCCGCACCAGTATGAATCGACCCTTATTATCAAAGCTTAGTTGATCAAGCTGAAGTTAGAAGCTGATTGGCTACCATGCACAGCAGCACCAGATTTGTTGTGCTCCAGTTTTAGTAAATCTCCCCCTTTCTATCCTTTCTGTATTTTCTGTGTAGTACTCCAGCATGAAGCAACTTCTGCACTTTGCCTCTGTACAGTGATGATGTCACCTCTACTTATACAGGGACATATTTGGGTTTGTGATTTGGATTATGTAACGGAAACCCCAAATGGGACAGGGGTTAACGCCGTTTACGATATTCCATTCCGAACCCAAGACAGTTTATCGACACTCCACAATCCGGCGAACAAGACCCATACGGATTCCCCCAGAAACAAGACACACAGCTCTGTTATCTGGTTCAAAACGAATAGACAATCTTAATTGAGGAGGCAGGCTCTTATATACACCAAAAAGAATACTGCAGTAATCAAATGGACAATGACACACTCCACCCACAACATCATACAATGGTTCCTAACAAGCCCCCCTCAATACACATCATTTACCCAGACAAGGTGAGTCCAAGATATGACCTTTCAAGATAGACACCTGCTATACAATACACATTCCTTTAGTAGACATAATTTACATGAGCGAATTAACTACATCTGACCTTTAGACTGTGCTAACTCACAACACACATCTATCATCAATAGAACTTTCACACAATACAGTGTCAATTAGCATAACATATTGAAAGGTTCTTAGGAGCCATACTAAGGTTCATTTACATCACAGTAGCAGATGACATTAACCCCTACCAGTCTATGTTCCGACATTGAATGAGTCACTCTTTCAATTGACCTGTTGGGTTCAGAATCAACAACCTGTACATAGTTCTTGCAGACATTTTTGAATATATTGTGGATTACAGACCCCTGTTCAAGCAATCCAACATATGTCCATTAGTTCCTGGCTCATACTTTGTAAGAGCTTCTGGATTCCACTGGCCCTCCCGTTACAGATTAGTATCAATTGTATCTATTGAGAAATATGTTTAAAGTTTTTGTGCCTGGAAATCTGCTTTGACTAGAGTAGAGAAAAGTCAGGTCACCAGCCTGGCTTTGCTGGCTGGCAAGCCTATGATAATCTCTGGCCCTCTGGCCTTTGTTGTTTATGTCTCACATGTCCATTATCCCCTCCTGTTTTGTAGTGGGTCTGTGACTAAACCTTGTTGGTAATAACACACAGTGGGGGATATTTACGAAAGGCAAATCCACTTTGCACTACAAGTGCACTTGGAAGTGCAGTCACAGTAGATCTGAGGGGGACATGCAAGGAAAATAAAAAACAGCATTTTAGCTTGCACATGATTGGATGATAAAATCAGCAGAGCTTCCCCTCATTTCAGATCTTCCCCTCAGATCTACAGCGACTGCACTTCCAAGTGCACGTGTAGTGCAAAGTGGATTTGCCTTTAGTAAATATCCCCCAGTCTATTGATGTTCAGCAGCCTAGAGTAGGATTACAAGCTAAATATGCGACCAGCAAGTTTCGGACAAGAGAGTTTCTGGCTTTAGCATTTTTGTTTTTTTGATTGTCAGTGTCTCTTTTCGTTTGTTCTCTCCTGCCCTATTGCTTGGGTATATCCCATTGTATGTATAGAGGGGTGTATGTAAAGGCCTGCAGAAAACCCACTCAGCACCAAATCAAACCACAGATCCCTAAGCAGCACCTAAAGAGACAATAATAGTAAAATATTTTTCAATATAAAACCATTGAGCAGCCGTTTAAAAATTAAAAGGAAAATAAAAACACGGCATAAGAATAAAACAGTTCAGTCTCTGTAGTATTAAAATACACAAAACAGCGCTAAAAAATCAATAATGATATACGCTCTCTGTTGAAGTCGTTAGACGAAACGCCGCGTCAGAGCGTGACCCACGACATCCCCGCTAACCCGGAAGTGACTTGTGCACTTCACCCACTCCACTCTCCAAACTAGGAAGCTGCTACGGTGTCTGCAAGGATTCCCCTGCTCTCCATTGATGGCTGGATCTAGTGATAGCGCCCTCTGGGGTCACTTTCATGCTCATTTTATTGTGATTTGACGTACGTAGATAGGTTTAAGGGGGCTTTCAGTGTATGGTAGACATGTGCATATCGTTTAGTTTCTTTTTTTTTTTTTTTTATTCTCTTTATTACGTTTTTTTTCATCATGTATAAAAACAGGTTACATTCATAATGTTCCTTTTACAAAAAAATTCTCATTCCCCGCATGTCATAAGCTTATGTATTTCCCCATTGATTTATTTATCCTAACACCCCCCACCCTCCACCCACCCTTATTCTTCAGTTTAATAAACATTATTTTACACAGGGTATCCTACTCTAAGCAGCCACGGTTTCCAGATTTTATCAAATTCCTTGATATTTCTTCTCTTAACATAAACTGCTTTCTCTTTCCATACTGTTGAGGTCACTACATTAGTCCACTCACTTATTGTTGGGGGGTTTACTGCTTGCCATCTTTGAGCGATTAGTTTTCTTGCCTGAAAGGGGCACCTTAACACTGCTGTTATAGTACTCACCATTCCACCTCTTTCCTCCCATATTCCCAATATACACGTTCTAGGATCCATCTCCAACTTAGTCCCATATGTCATGTTAATAATATCGATGATCCCAAGCCAATACCTGAATAATTTTGGGCACCTCCACAGCATATGTACCAAATCCCCCGTATCCTGACATCTGGTGCATCCTGCATCTTCTCTCCAACCTAATCCAAATAATATTTTTGGGGTATAGTATGTCCTGTGTATCAGCTTTAAAAATGATATCTTCTGAGCGGGCGAAACTGTCGCCATATGCCCTCTCTCCAACACCTTCCTCCACTGATCGCCCGTTATGGTTCCAAGTTCTTCCTCCCATTTCTTTCTACATTTAAGCTGCTCTGGCCCCTCAATATTCCCCTCACATTTATATGGGTAGATTTCAGAGATAAACCCTTTCTTTTCTAACCCCCCACCTAGTTTTTGAGAGACTAGATTCCTGATCCAATTTGGCCCCGCTCTGTCGAACTGTGCATTTAACGCGTGTCTAATTTGGAGATACCTGTAGAACGTGCATTTAGGGATATCGTATTCTTTTCTTAAGGTAGAGAAAGTTTTTAAAGTACTTCCCTTATATAGCTGAGCCAGTCTAACTATCCCTTTTACTGCCCATTCTTTAATTTCTCCCACTGTCTCCAGTTCCCGGAAGTTCCTGTTGTTCCACAGAGGTGCATTCTCTGTCACTCCCACCTGTCCTCCAGCTGCCGTTGCGGCTTTCCATACTTTAATTGCCATCTTAACCATAGGGGTTAAGTTAATAAATGAATTAGCCTCCAGCACCTCTATAATTGTTTTATGAGGGGCCCCTTGAATCATTAAACTTCCATTTATATCTCCTTCTGGATCTATTTTTACTCCAAGATGCTGCAATTGTGCTGCCAAAAAATAGCAGCGTGGGTGTGGTACTGCCATTCCCCCCTTCCTCACTGGTAGTTGCAGGGTCTGCAGCCCTATTCTAGCTTGTCCTTCTTTCCAAATGAAATCTCTAAACAGGGTATCTATATTCCTAAACCATTTTTTGTGTATCGTAATTGGCACGTTATGTAATACATATAATAATTGAGGCATCCACATCATTTTAATCAGGTTACACCTCCCTGCCACCGACAATGGGAGGTGTCGCCAGGTACCGATTTTTTTTTTAAATTTAAGAAGCAGTGGAGCCAAATTATTCTCTATGTATTTGTTAAGATCCTGTGCAATGACTATTCCTAGGTACTTCATTTTCCCCACTGTCTCTAGCTGTGGAATCTCAGCCAGGATCTGGTTCCTCATTGGGTCTACCGGCATTAAAGCCGATTTCTCCCAATTTATTACCAGCCTGCATATGCTACCGAATTCACCAAAAATACTCATTGCCTACCTAATGGAGTGACCCGTGTCACCAAGGAAGAGGAGCACATCGTCTGCGTACAGAGCAATTCTCTCCTCCCCAGTCGGTCTCACAAATCCCATCATTATCCTGTCTCTTCTTATAGCAGTGTCCAACGGTTCCATTGCCAGGGCAAAGAGCAGGGGGAACAACGGACACCCCTGCCTCGTGCCTCTCTCCATCTCTACCCTTGCTGAATATTCGTTGTTAACTCTAATTTTCGCACTGGGGCCGTTATACAATATTTTAATCCATCTAATAAATGTAGGGCCGAACCCGAATGTTTCCAGTACATGCCATATATACCCCCATTCCAAGCTATCAAAGGCTTTAACCACATCCAAGGACATTACTGCCCTGTTGCCACTGTTCTCTGTGGGTATTTGCAGGTTAAGCAATACCCTCCTAATATTCATACTTGTTGATCTGGCCGGAATAAATCCTGTTTGATCCTGGTGTATAAGTCTTGTAATTATTTTATTTAACCTGCTAGCTATTATTTTAGCCAGGATTTTAGCATCTGCACATAGAAGAGAAATAGGCCTATACGATGTGGTTTCCAATGGATTCTTTCCCTCTTTGTGCAGTACTATTATCGTGGCCTCCGTCATTGAAATGGGCAGCTTCCCCTCTACCATGGCCTCATTAAGTACTTTTATAAGTTCCGTAGTACCCATAAGTCTCTGCCGGGAGCCCATCCAGGCCCGGAGATTTCTGATTAGCCATCTCTTTAACTGCTAGCTGAGCCTCTTCTAGAGTTATCTGGGCCTCCATTTGCTCTTTCTCTATTCCCGTGAGAGTTGGTAATTCTAGGTTCCTAAAGAAGTGTTCCAATTCCTCTCCACCCGCTGTTCTTTGAGACCTATATAGTTTATCATAATATTCTCTAAATGTCTCCGTGATCTCTGACACATTTGTAGATATATCTACATTACTTCTTTTAATGGCCGGAACAGCGGATGGGGTAGAATTTGTTACTAAATGGGCCAGCATTCTTCCTACCCCCTCCCCCTCCCCATATGCTGCTTGTTTTTTAAACATTCTCTTATTTTCTGATTTTCTCAGCAACTCTATTTTATATTCCTGTTGCTTATCCAGATATATTCTTTGCCTCTCCTCTGTTGGATTTTCAATATATTCCTTTTCCGTGTTCTCTAATTCCTTTCTAATCCTATTTTCCCATTCTTTTGAAACCTTTTTTACTTTTGCCACTTGTTGCATACATAGACCTCTAAGGAATGCTTTCAGGGTGTCCCACATCACCCCCCTCGTTGCAGTTCCCTCGTTGAACTCTATAAACTCTTTCATTTTTACCATTGTCTCCTCCGGATCCCCCATTAATTCAAACCACAGAGGATTTAGTTTCCATACCATGGCAGACCTATTCCCCTCCAGGTTTACTCACATTGTCACCAAGGAGTGGTCTGATACCCCTCGAGGCTGGTATGCTATTTCCCCTAGTATTTGAGCAGCTTCCGCATTGCCCAGGACTAAGTCTATCCTGGACAGTGTGGAATAGGTACTAGAGCAGCAGGAAAACTGCACCACTTCTGGATTTCTCATCCTCCATACATCAAACAAACCTGCCTCTTGTAAAAACTGATACAGCCGGCTCTCTGAGGTATTCTGTACATTTACCCTTGGGAACCTATCCATTTTCTTGTTTACTACCTCGTTAAAATCCCCCATTGCTATGACAGGAATCCTTTAAACCTCAAGTTTAACCACTTGCTTACTGGGCACATAAACCCCCTTCGTGCCCAGGCTAAATTTCAGCTTCCGGCACTGCGTCGCTTTAACTGACATTTGCGCGGTCGTGCGACGTGGCTCCCAAACAAAATTTACGTCCTTTTTTCCCCACAAATAGAGCTTTATTTTGGTGGTATTTGATCACCTCTGCGGTTTTTATTTTTTGCGCTATAAACAAAAAAAAAGAGCGACAATTTAAAAAAATATATATTTTTTTTTTACTTGTTGCTATAATAAATATCCCATTTTTTTTAAAAAAAAAACAATTTTTTTTCTCAGTTAAGGCCAATACGTATTTTTCGACGTATTTTTGTAAAAAAAAAAAAATCGCAATAAGCGACTGGTTTGCGCAAAAGTTATAGCGCCTACAAAATGGGGGATAGATTTATGATTTTTTTTTTTTACTTGTAATGGCGCCGATTTGCGATTTTTTTGTCAGGGCTGCGATATTGCGGCGGACGTATCGGACACTTTTGACACAATTTTGGAACCATTCACATTTATACAGCGATCAGTGCTATAAAAATGCACTAATTACTGTATAAATGTGACTGGCAGTGAAGGGGTTAACACTAGGGGGTGAGGAAGGGGTTAAATGTAATCCCTCATTGTGTTCTTACTGTGTGGGGGGAGGGGACTGACTGGGGGAGGTGACCGATGCTGTGTCCCTATGTAAAGGAACACAGATCAGTCTCCTCTCTCCCTGACAGCACGTGGAGCTCTGTGTTTACACACAGAGCTCCACGTCCCTGCTGTCACCTGCTGTGTCACCGACGATCGCGGGTGCCTGGCGGACATCACGGCCGCCAGGCACTCGCCAGGCACTCGCATCGGCTCCCGAGCAATGCGCCGGGCACGTTGTTTTTTCCCGCTGCGCGCCCCCAGCGGTGCGCACACAGGGAACAACAACTACAGGACGTCCAGGGACGTCCACCCGGCACTTGAGAGCCGCGCTGTGGACATCTTTCGACCATAGCGCGGATCTCAAGTGGTTAAATGGTGGAGGAATGTATATATTGGCAAGAATATATTCCCTATTCTCTATTACACAGTGAAGGAAAACATAGCGCCCCTCTTCATCAATAATATTGTGCTTGCAAGTAAACACCACCCCCCCTTTTTACCAGGATCGTCACCCCCCTTGAATAAGATGTATGATATTGATATTGAAATTTCCTATACTGAATCTGTTTTCTAATATCATTTGTATAGTGAGTCTCCTGTAAGCAGATTAATCCAACTTTATTTGCATCTAATATATCATATACTACTGCTCTTTTAGCTGGGGTACCCATCCCTCGAACATTCCAAGATCCTATTTTTAATATTCTATCCTGCATTAGGTCCTACTTCTATACATACTATAACTAAAAGTTCATATACAATCCCATAAGGAATGAACACAAAAAACTACAGCAGAAAAAGAAGATAAAGAAAAAACAATACATAACCAATTCCCAATTCACCCCACCTAGTAGCCTTGTACATCCTTCTCTTTTTTATTTATTTTTTCCTATATAGGGCACGGCTATTACCTAATTTCAATTTAGTGAGCGTATAATACATGTGTTGTATCCTTTTTGTCCTTTAGATTTTGTGACATCTTACTTATTCCTTTGTGATATATTATCTGTGTTTTCTTATTTTTTACCATGATTTGTGCTTGTTGTGTATATATGTCATTTACCCTCCCTGTGTTTAATCCTTTTCCTTTCCCCTGTAATATCACCCTAAAATGGATCCCCCCTACCCCCCCCCCCGCATACCCTTCCCACACCTTCCTAGGTATCCCCTAGGGGCTAGTTTTGTGACCGATTCCTCTACTACCATACTTACATTCACCCCCCCCATCCCCCTCCCCACACTCCTCTCTCCCATCACCAATCACACCATCTCTCTCAGTGTTCCACTCTTGACCTATTCCTCTCATTCATTTGAGCCCCCAACTCCCCATTACTTCTATAAATTGTCCCCCTTAATCCATCCCATCCCCTAATTAGAGATTAAGTGTTCCCTCCTTCCCCTGCTGATAATTGACCTTTTTTTCCTCCATCCATAATTCTGCACCCTCAGGGGTATCAAAAAAAAGTGTCCTACCCAGTGCTGTCACCCGTAGCCGCGATGGGTATAGTAAAGCGTATGAGAAATTAACCTTCTGCATTTTCCGTTCAACCTCAATGAAACTCGCCCTCCGCTTCTGTAGCTGAGGGGAGAAATCAGGATAGAATGAGACTTTAGAGCCTTCAAAGAAAACATCTCCCATCTCTCTACTCTTTCTCAATAAAGCCTCTTTGTCATGATAATTTAAAAATATCAGTAGCATCGATCTTGGGCGCCCCCCGGAGGGGGGTGGTTTAAAAGGGACTTTATGCGCTCTTTATATCATAAACGCCTGTGAGAAGCTCTCTCTACCAAATAATTTTACAAACCAGTTTTCTAAAAATTCTATAGGCTTAGCCCCCTCACATCTCTCTGGTAGCCCCACCAACCTAACATTATCCCTCCAAAGTCTATTTTCTAATTCGTCAATTTTTTCTTCAAATTTGTCCAATTGGGTCTTTGTGTTCTTAACATCTTGTTTGACAGGGTGCAATTCGTCCTCTATTCAAGATATCCTCCCTTCCACCTCCGATATTCATTCATTAGTTTTCTGTATCTTCTCACCGGGACCAATTCCTCTTTTATACCCTTCACTTGGTCGTATAACTCCCCCAATGTCTTTTTACATTCATTCACCACCAAAAACACATCTTTTATTGTGGGGGCATCTTCCGGTGGGGAAGTTACTGTTGGGTCTATAACTGCCGCGGCTGTAGTTTTATTAGCAGATGTTTTAATTGCTGCTGCACCTACTTAGCCCTGGCTTCTTCTATCTGCATTTGTTTTAGCGGGGGCCTGGGGTGTCTGGGATGATGATCCACTTTTACTTGGGGTTTGCTCTGTTGAATGAAAGTATTTTTCCAGCTTAGTCGTTGCAACGGCAGATACACCCCCCTTTTCCTTTGCTGACCTTAGTGATTGCGGGCCCGACATTATTATCGAAAGAAAAACAAACTCCTTTCTCTTCCTTTAATTTATTACGGGTAAATTCCAGATGGAAAGGTATTTAAAAGTCCTATGGTATCTGTATGCTAGCTGTATATTAGCCTTGTGGCTGACTATCCCCCCCCCCCCAAAAAAAGGAGGGGAATGGATGACAAGAAAGAACAGCACGATGTACCCCAAAAAATTTTATTAAGGAGAGAAAAAAAAATCTAAAGGATGGATTCCGGATGGGAGGTGGTCCTTAATGGTCCTTAAAAGAGACTTTAACAGATGGAAGTGAACGATAAAAAAAAGGACAACGAGATGCACCCAAAGTATAGGGAAAGATTAGCTGGTCCCCTTTTAGCTTTGACTTTTGGCTTTAGCCAGCCAGATCTTTGTTATTACAGTTACTTTATTACAGTCAGCAGAAAAAAAACAGTTCTTTCCCTCTCACCTCCTTATACAGAGGGGGGGGGGGAGAAAAAAAAATAAAGAGTTTGGTACAGTTTTTAGTTTACTCAACTAGTCAGTTAATCAGTTGGTCAGTTAACGGGTTAATGCACAGTTCCAGTGTTGTACTGGGTTACTCACTGTGTCCTTTCCGCGCTGATCTTCCACGATTCACCCCTGTTGTATAAATCAGCTGCTGGCTGCAGACTTTTATGAGAGCCTTCCTTTCCTACACTTTTGCAGCTGCTCTCCTCCGCTCTCAGTGCAGCAGAATCTTGGACATGTCCCCTTTCACTCACCCGCTCCTGTACCCACGGTGTAAGATACAGTGGGGAAGTAAGGGGGAAGCCTCCGGGAAACCCCCGAATGTCCCCTCCTTCTCTGTCCTCTGATCACAACACGCTGGGATTCACTGAACTGGTCATGTGATCCCGTCAGCTGACCACCGCTCACCAATCAGGGGCTTGGTTCTCCAGGCAGCCGCCTTCCAAACCTCCACCGTCCTCCGTCCTCGCTGAAGGTGACCCGGATCAGGTCACAGGAACGCTCCCGACCACCGCAGCTCCCCGCCAGGTACGTTAAAGCTGACAGCTGGTTTCGGCGGGGTTCAGTGAGTTTTTTGCACAGGACTGCACAGCAGAGCAGAATTTACACACTGAGGGATTTCCAGGGGGAATCAGCAGGGGGATTTAAACAACATGCTGGGGGTGGTAGGGCCGTAGGAGACGCGGCTTTCACCTCACATCTCTGCCTCACACCACAAACACAGCACACCTCCGCACCTGCATCTGGTCACGCCCCTCATCGTTTAGTTTCTAATTCATTTTTGAACTAATTTTGAGAAATTTGTTAATTCTGAATTTTCGTATTTACGAATTTTTCAATTTTCGAAAATTTTCAGAAAATTTCGAATTTCAGAATTTTCGAATTTCTGATAATTAAGATCATTTTCGTAAATTAAAAAATTCGTAATTTCGAAAATTCGAAAATTCGAAATTCCGATTTTTTTCGATTTTTTTCAATTTTCGAAATTCCGAATTTTTTAACTTTAGAAATTCCGATTTTTTTAATTTTGGAATTTTCGAAAATTGAAAAATTCCGAATTTTGAAAATTCGAAGATAAAAAAAAACGAAATTTCGAAAATATAAAATGCGAAAATTTGAAAATTAAAAAAAATCGAAAATTAAAAATTTGGAAATTTCAAGATTCGAAAATTCTTGAATTTCGAAAATTGAAAAATTGAAAAATTCGAAAATTGAAAAATTAGAAAAATTTAAAATTCCGAATTTTTGAAATTCCGAATATTTTTTTTTTCCAATTTTTGGAAATTCGAAAATTAAAAAATTCCAAATTTCGAAATTGTAATATTCGAAAATCTAAAGTTCGAACATCTAAAATTCGAAAATGGAAAATTTCTGACATTTTTGAATCTCCGAAAAAAAAATTGTTTTAGTTTCATTCGTTTGTTTCGGAAATTGGGAAAATTCTTTTTTTTCGTTTATGTTTCATTGGTTTTTTTTTGCTTTTTTCCGAAATTCAGGAAATTTGAAGTTTTTTTTTTCGTTTTTGTTTCATTCGTTTTTCTTTTTTCAGAAATTTAAAAATTCAGGAAATTTGAAAAAGAAATCAGTTTTATTCGTTTTTTTGCTTTTTCGGAAATTCTAAAATTCTGAATTCGGAAATTCGGAATTCCGAATATTCGAATTTCCTGAATTTACGAAAAAAGCCAAAAAACAAATATAACGGAAAAAAATATTTTCCGAATTTCCCAATTTTTTTAATTTCCAAAAAAAGAAAAACTAATGAAACAAAAACGGAAAAAAACAAACTTTTCGGATTTCCCGAATTTCCGAAAAAAGCAAAAAAAACAATGAAACAAACGAAAAAAATGATTTTTTCGGCAGTGCACATGTCTAGTGTATGGGGTACTTTGGATTAATAAACAGGATTACACTATATTGCTTTTCCTTGTTTTTATGACCTTGTGTGGAGCTCCTGTGCCTGATGTCCCCGCCTGCTGGTGATGGTCCGTGACAAAGTGGCTGATGTATTCGCTTACTTAAAGCGGAGGTTCACCCTTTAAAACATTTTTTGACACTACACAAAGTCGCGCCATCCTACCGACACAAGGCCGGTGTTTTGTTTTTTTTGTCAGCACATACCTGTTAATCTCGATTTTCACCTCACGGCGATCCCGCGGGAGTGGGCGTTCCCAAGCACTGCCTGTGATTGACAGGCTTCCGAACGGCGCATACTGCGCGTCACAGGTTGCCGACAGAACCCGAACGTCGGTGCGCAGGCGCCGTATAGAGCCACACCGACGTTCTGGTTTTTCCGGCAACCTGTGACGCGCAGTATGCGCCATTCGGAAGCGGGATCGCCGTGAGGTGAAAATCGGGATTAACAGGTATGTGCTGACAAAAAAAAAAAAACACCGGCCTTGTGTCGGTAGGATGGCGCGACTTTGTGTAGTGTCAAAAAATGTTTTAAAGGGTGAACCTCCGCTTTAAGGCTCTGATTTTCAGTTTAGTGAGTTTAACCCCCTTGGGGAGAGTGCATCACGCGGTGGATTGAGATCATTGTTTTCCCTGGTGGAAGGTGCATGCTAGGATTACTACTCAACACTTTGGATTGTTTACATCACCTTGAATACATCTAAGACTTTCTTTATTCAGTGGTTTTTACCACGAGTCTATCATTATTGATTTTTTTAGCGCTGTTTTGTGTATTTTAATACTACAGAGACGGAACTGTTTTATTCTTATACCGTGTTTTTATTTCCCATTGTATACTGATGTGAGGTGGGCCAGGAAAAGGGAAAATTGTTATCAAATACTTACTGTAATTTTCCTTTCCTGGCCCATCCTCACGTCAGCACAGGACTCCCTCCCTAGTGGCCTGTCACAGGCTAAGTTATCGAACATCCTAGTTGGGGGAGGGGCTGTCTTTATAGTCAGCTAGATACAGGTGGTCATGTGGGGCTCTGGAGGAGGTGTTAACCCATTGTGTACTGACGTGAAGATGGGCCAGGAAAGGAAAATTACAGTAAGTATTTGATAACAATTTTCCCTTATGTTGTTTTTGTATGATTTATACTGTAGGTTAGGTTTCTGATGTGTTTATCTTCAAAATAGCATAATTTGGAAGGTTATTTTTTGTGATTTCCTGTGGTATTTTAAGCCCCTTGCATAGCCTGGTGCTGTGGTCCTATGGTGTTTTATGGGTATTTGACATACTCAGCTAACTGAATAGTCATTTTGAAAATAAACATTTACAATGCTAAGTGAAGATTCCCCATTGTTGCCTTATGGGTTTATGTGAAATCTCCATTAACAGCTGTAAATAATATTGCATTTAGAAATATATATTTCAGTTGGAAGGAAATATAATTAAAGTATTGAGTGCTGTGTTAGGCCTCGTACACACGACCGAACATGTCTGCTGAAACTGGTCCGCGGACCAGTTTCCGCGGACATGTCCGACCGTGTGTAGGGCCTAGCGGACCGGATTCCTGGCCGAGCGGACAGGTTTCCAGCGGACAAAAGTTTCTTAGCATGCTAAGAAACATGTCCGCTGGAAAGCTGTCCGTCGGACATGTCCGATGGTCAGTACGACTCATCGTTTAGTTTCTAATTCGTGTTTTAACTAATTTTGAGAAATTTGTTAATTCAGAATTTTCGTATTTACGAATTTTTCACTGGCCCGAAATCCCGTGCATGCGTCAAAGTGATTTGACGCATGCGTGGAAGCATTGAACTTCCGGGTTCGCGCACGTCGCCGCGTCATCGTCGCCGCTACGTCGCCGCCACGTCACCGCGTTTTCTGTCCGCGGGGAATTTGGTCTGATGGTGTGTACACACATCAGACCAAATTGTGCCAGCAGACATGTCCGATGAAAACGGTCCGCGGACCGTTTTCATCGGACATGTCTGGTCGTGTGTACGAGGCCTAAGTCTTACGGTAATTAGCTCAACATCAAAGGGTGGCCTTTTGTTTTCCCTGATTACATCGCACATGGGCAGTAAACAAGAGCCTTCTTTGACTCATCCAATCAGGCTGTGCCCAATATTTACTCGGTACAGTGACCAATTAGGGAGAATTATATTAACCACAGTACAGAAAGGAGGGGGGATATATAATGCTTTGTGAGCAAGCTAAGGCTATCTCTTTTTTTTGGTGTGGGAACAGACAGCAATCACCATGGGCTGACCTGAATTTAACAGGTAATCTAACTCTATACTTGTATCTTATATTGTATTGTAAATATGGGCATTGTGGGTAATTTATAAATACCATGTAAGCCAGGGGACCTACACTGTACATTGTGTTGTAAATACTGTCCGGTGTGTAATTCGTATATATTATGTAGCCCTATCAATACATGTGTATTGCAGATGGAACTACCTCTTTGGTGTAAGATCTCTCAGATATAGATATGTATATGTCCATGCTACTACAATGATTGAGGTGTATCCACATAATTACAGAAACTAGTCAACAAATGGCAGCCGACAAAGGGACAGAAAAAAATTGGTGGTCTCTTTAAGCAATATACAAGGGGTTGCAATATCTACAAAAGGCACACTATGAAATGGTTTTTCATTTGTATACTAAATATGAACATTGGGTGCTCTATGTGCTCAATAAAGGAAAGGGGCTATAAGAAATAGCTTTGTTGTACAGTAATCAATAGGGAGCCTACTGTTAGTATACGGAGGAGCACATAACTTATGTCAAAAGATAAATATAATATAGAATTTGTAAATGAAGGAAAAGAGCTGTTGCCCATGAAGATTTAGTCTATTAAAAAAAAAAAAAAATTGAAAGATATTTCTTGCAGTGGATGAAGTGCATGTATGCATATCAACAGGAATTGAAACAACAGCACAAAGGATGGCTAGGGAGGACAGACAGGGCTAGATTCACATAGATTAGCGGATCTTTAGATCCGCGTAATCTATGTGATTTACGATCCGCCGGTGCACTTTTGCGAGGCTAGTGCAGTATTCACAAAGCACTTACCTCCAAACTTGCGCCGGCAGATCGTAACTCCCCCGGCGGAATTCAAATTCTGCGGCTAGGGGGAGTGTACAATTTAAATCAGGCGCGTTCCCGCGCCGATATAACTGCGCATGCGCCGCCGGCGATATTTCCCAGTGCGCATGCTCCAAATGACGTCGCTAGGACGTCATTGTTTTCGGCGGCAATGTAAATTCCGGCCGTCCGTTTTCCTGACTGACTTACACAAACGACGTAAAAATTTGAAACTCAGCACGGGAACGACGGCCATACTTAACATTAGCTACCCCTCATATAGCAGGGGTAACTATCCGCCGGAAAAGGCCGAACGCAAACGACCTAGTGGACAGCGGAAGATTGCAGCCTAAGATCCGACAGTGTAAGTCACTTACACCAGTCGGATCTAAGGGAGATCTATGCGACTGATTCTTATGAATCAGTCGCATAGATCCGACCGTCGGATCTCAGAGATATGACGGCGTATCAGGAGATATGCCGTCGTATCTCTTTGTGAATCTGGCCCACAGTCTTTAGAAAATGTGCTACTTGTAGCTAACAATATTGGCAAACTATTGCCAGGAATGCATATAACATTGCATGCAGACAATGTCTTGCAACAATGTAAATTGCTGGGAGTTGCCAACTCCAGAGATCAGGTTAAAGTTTTACTATTGGCAGTTACCTTAAACACATGGGGGTAGATTCACGTACCTCGGCGAATCTCTCCGCCGGGCGCAGCGTATCTAAGATACACTATGCCGCCGTAACTTTTTTTTTTCCAAATCCTCAAAGAATTTGCGCCGTAGTGTATCTTTGGCGGCGTAATGGCGCGCCATTCAAATCTCTGTGATGGGGGCGTGTTTTATGTTAATACGTCGTGACCCGACATAAACAACGTTTTTTTTTAACTGCGCGTGCGCCGTCCGCGGGGGTATCCCAGTGTGCATGCTCAAAATTAACCCTGGAACAAGCCAATGCTCACGACAGTGACGTCATTCTACGCAAATCCCGAACGACTTACACAAACGACGTAAAAAATTCAAAATTGGACACGGGAACGACGGCCATACTTAACATTGAGTACGCCACCATATAGCAGCTTTAACTATACGCCGGAAAAAGCAGAACGCAAACGACGTAAAAAAATGCGCCGGCCAGACGTACGTTCGTGGATCGCCGTAACTAGCTAATTTGCATACTCGACGCGGAAATCGACGGAAACGTCACCTAGTGGCTGCCAAAAAATTGCATCTAAGATCCGACGGCGTACTAAGACGTACGCCTGTCGGATCCATCAGAGATGCCGTTGTATCTTGTTTTGTAGATACAAAACAAATATACGACGTGCAAAATTTAAAATTACGCGGCGTATCAAGATATATGCCGGCGTAATTCTTTTGTGGATCTGCCCCATGGTCTTCCCTACCAGACCATTTTAAAGAAGGAAGAGCAGATGTGACCGCCCAATGGGCATAGATTTGTTGTATATAATACTGTTTCTCTTAACCATTTTCTATGGATGTTATGTTTTGTTTACATGCTGCTGTAGCGCCCCTTTACTTTCAGAAAGGACGCTATGTTAAATTTAGGGGGGAATGAGAGAGTTATGTTGCTCTCATTCTTGATTTTGTCAAATTTAGCTGTGGCCAAATCTGGATTGTTCTGTGGGTCAGTCTGCGTTCCAGGGATGCAGTTCCATCTCTGGGCGGCAGGTGGCACCAGAGGGGTCCAGGCAGAGCGCTTCTTCCCAGAAGCCAATTGGAGGAGTTTTCCCTCGCGGGGCATGCTGGGGAGGGGTATTTCTGTGGCGGAGGCCGTTGTTCTGGGTTCTTCGCGGGTTCCTGGTTCCGGGTGCGGCACCCACCTTTAGGGTGTGCGCACATCACAGGGCCCCACCACTATGGCCTACCTGGCCTGGGGTTGCGTGCTACGCAGAGTTCCTGACTCTGGGCCCTCCTGGCCTGGAGCAACTGATGCTACCAAGGGGCCCCAGTGACTTACTGGGTCCCCACTTCTTTTGAGAAGATCCCAGGCTGTATTCTGTTCGGTGGGGGATCGGCTTGAGGAGAACCCGGAGGCAGGTTATCCAAAAGGGCTTGAAAGAACCATCGGGGATCTGGTGACCGGACATTGACAGGTACACTCACACTGTCAACCGGTGACCCTAACGTGATTTACTGGGAGGATTCGCTCTGCCGTTCAACTTAATCTTGCACTAGGCCTGTTGCAGAGGTCTCAACATTCAATCAGAGCCAAGTCTGTGGCAGAGACTTGTTCCTCCCAGCAACCTTAAGTGGAGCTCTGGCTGCCAGGCCTGTGGCAGAGGTCTGTCCGGGGGCATTTCACCCACTCTGGCTGGAGTGGCGACATAACGATACAATTACAGAAGGCAGGACTGCTTTTCCTCATCCAAGCCTGATACTGCAAAGTTATTCTATTTTCATCAACCTTTCCTGTCTACCTCAAGTTGATGTTGGTCATGTTGGGCCAGGAAAATAAAGCATTCAAAAAACTTCATCTACGGATTGGACATTCGATTACTGCTCTGCTCACTACCTTCACCCCTAGACACTACATAGAGGTAACTTAATACGCCGATCCCAAATCAATCAGCGGCTCTTGAGGGGGTAGCGCTACACTGCCATCTAGTGACCTTTTGTGGTAATGCACAGTTTTCTGTATTTCTTTGTTCTTGGTTAGGCTGCTGACTGATGTCATTGCGTTGTTTGAGGTCGATGGTTACGGCACTGAACAGGCAGAGAAAGCCCGAGGAGACGCCGTTCCCGTTTTTAATATACACCACGCATTTGTATATGCCTTCTTGTAAGTGCAACTTTTTTACTTTCATTAAACTGAAGTCAATCAGTACTACACTATGAGGGTTTATTCTTGTTATCTTTGAGTGATACCGTATTCTGCAGCCTTGAGCCACAGCATAGGTTTTTGGGAGACCTAGATATCCTTGTGCTTGGTGAGACCGCATGAGTGGTCTTTTTATCTGGTAAGCAGATCATTTGCTCACACTCTGGGTGTTCTCTAATCTGGATGGAGGATTTCACTTCTCATGATCACCTTTTCACCTGATTTCCTTATAGCTTATCTTGGAAGGACACTGACTCATTGTTGTTATTCTCGCTCAGGATTGGGACTTTGTTTTTATAGTCGAGATTCACTTTCTGGACACTGCCTTAGTTTTCTCATTGGAACGTTTTTCACCACTACCTACATTTATTATTATTATTTTTGATTTTTGCGATTTTTCAATATTTTTTCACATCATTTAATATGCTTAACCGCCTTATTCTATTATTGTTTGTCTTACATTGTTCATCATTATTCACATTTTGGTGTTCACATATGTTATAAGGGTTTTTATTTAAAGGGGTTGTAAAGGTTCGTCTTTTATTTCCTAAATTGGTTCCTTTAAGCTAGTGCATTGTTGGTTCACTTACCTTTTCCTTCGATAAGACTTCTAAATGTTTTTTTTCTTTGTTTGAATTTCTCACTTCCTGTTTCTCCTCAGTAAGCTTCCCACCATCATCCGAGTGGTGGAAAGTCATTTAGAACAGCTTACTGAATACCTTACTGAGGAGAAACAGGAAGTGAGAAATTCAGACAAAGAAAACAAAGAAAACAAACATTTAGAATGTAAATGGAAGGAAAAGGTAAGTGAACCAACAATGCACTAGCTTAACCACTTCCCGACCGCCTTACGACTATATATGGCGGCATTTTAAAGATGGATATCTCGGTAACGGCAGCAGCTGCTGCCACAACCGAGATATCCATCTTTAGTGTGAGCGGTCCTGTAAAAGATAACGGTGGTCTCCGCGGCGGATTCGCCGCAAGATCACCGTTATCGGCGGCGGGAGAGCGCCCATGCGTCTTAAAGAGACATTTGTTTGTTGTCATTTTTTCAAATGACAAAATTTTCATTTTTTTTTTTTTTTGCATTTAAGTCTAAATATGAGATCTGAGGTCTTTTTGACCCCAGATCTCATATTTAAGAGGACCTGTCATGCTTTTTTCTATTACAAGGGATGTTTACATTCCTTGTAATAGGAATAAAAGTGATCAATTTTTTTTTCCAGTGTAAAAAATAAATAAGAAAAAAAAGAGATTTTTAAGGGTAAAAGTTTGACGCCATGCCACGAGCGGGCGCAATTTTTAAGCGTAATATGTTGGGTATCATTTTACTCGGCGTAACATTATCTTTCACAATATATAAAAAAAATTGGGCCAAATTTATTGCTGTGTTATTTTTTAATTCAAAAAATTGAATTTTTTCCAAAAAAAGTGCGCTTGTAAGACCGCTGCGCAAATATGGTGTGACAAAAAGTATTGCAATGCTCGCCATTTTATTCTCTAGGGTGTTAGAAAAAAAATATATAATGTTTGGGGGTTTTAAGTAATTTTCTAGCAAAAAAAAATGTTTTAGTCTTGTAAACACCAAATCTGAAAAACAGAAAATTAAAAACGAACCTTTACAACCCCTTTTAATTCCACTCATTTTTTACACTCAGTATTTCTTTATCATTTAGTTCATATATTTAATACTGTGTTTGGTTTATCACTATATAGCGCTGCACACCCTTTTCTTTATTCTATTTATGAGTTGTGTATTGCTATCTTCTTTGTGCTGGCAGCTTTTTTTAGTATATTCAGTTGTGCCAATTTTTTTCATTTACTTTTTTCCAGCGCAGCGTTCAACCTAATATTTGGTTGTTTTTACATTCTGTATTTCTTTGTCTGATCTATGACACACTTCCTCTCTGTGTAATGCTCCACCCTTCATCCTTAGTTTGTATTTCCTGTCTAATGGAGAACAACTTAACAGGCCTCATGTAACATGGCCACATGCATTCTGCATAAGTAAGCTACAGACAGTATCATCTTTTGACCGCACAATACTACAACCTGTTCATCTGCTGTAACCTGTCATCTGATGTACTGTATTCTGATGTTTTGGATTAAAGCAACTTCTGCAAATAGAATCGGTATTGGTGAGTTCAAGCTATCTGATAAGGATTGTCGTCAGTGATTATATCTGCTTATACATGCCAGGCATAGAGGTCTCATAGGGGATAGATCGTTTCACAACAATCGGAGTCAGAATAGCAGATTACAATGAAACGGTAGATGAATTGCTAAAAATATTATATCCCTCCCTTTGACCTAGGCTTAATAGCAGCGTATAGAACAAAACAGGAAAATAATGAGAATCCACTTCTTTATGTAAACAGGCTATGGTCAGCTTATTATTTAGGCAAATGGAGAAACGGACACAGAGAGCACCCAGAGTACAAAACCCTCCTAATATCGAATGCCCATCCAAAATTTTAAATTAAATGTGGATTTTTTATAAATCCTCTTAAAGATTCATATCAATGTATCATGGGCTGTATGCACAAGCATTTTCATGTAGTCAGAAGGTCTAATTCTGTGAAATCAAAGATATATCACCAGAGTACAAGCAACAATACCTGTTTAGCAAGTCCCACTAAAGGAGACTTTGCCACCTTTTCAAACAGAAAGAGGCACCATTAGGCCCCTTTCACACCTGCTGACCGTATGTCTGTTTTTCATCCATCCGTTTTCGGATAAAAAACGGACATACATGTATCCCTATGGGATTGCGGATGTCAGCGGATGAACATCCGATCTCATCGGTCTCCGCTGTGCTCAGTTTATACAGACGGAGGAAAATCCTATTTTTCCATCCGTCTGCGGATCAGATGGGATGAACATGTTTATCCGATCCCCCCATAGAGGAGAGCGGAGATCTGACAGGGCGGTCCCTGCACGGTCCCTGTCATCTTCCGGCTCAGCTGGGATGAACGGAGTCATCCCCACAGAGCAAGCAGATGTAGAAGGACGGATGCTCACAGGATCCGTGGGTGTGAAAGGGCCCTTACAATTACAATGCCTCTAAATATAAGATCTACAGTATAGGCATGTCCCGCAGTTACTAGCCAGAGGCAAATATCCTCATGCTCCCTTTTGGATGTAAATTCCATGGAAAGCGATCTCAGATTACAGCAGTTCTGAAAGAACTTAAAGGGGTTGTAAAGGTAAAAAAAAAAAATCCCTAAATAGCTTTCTAAAGAGCCAAGTCCTATTTCGGCTATTTTCGGGAAGCGTGACGCGCCATAGCCGGCCGTCAATCATGTTCCCCTCTTCATAGGAACGCCTACTCCCCGCGGGGTGTCTGAAACGTAACTAACGGATTAAACTGAGTACAGCACAAAAAAACAAATAAAGGCATACTGTAGCTCACGCTAGTATGCTGAATGGCATGGTAGACAATTTTTTTTTTTTTTTAGGGTTAACCCCCGCTTTAATTACCACAATTACCTCTCTTGAAAATGAGATTGAACTACTGAAGTCACGTAATCATAATTGGCAAAATACCAATAAAATAATGGAAAAATCACAACATGTTTCCATTCAAACAGAAAATACAGGAGGGAGGCCCAACTTATCTATGATATCTGCCGGGACTTCACTTTACTGGGAACAACACTTAAAGCGGAGGTTCACCCAAAACCACAACTGACCATCCAAACTAGCATACTAGCATCAGCTACAGTATTTTTTTTTTTGTGCTGTACTTACGGTTTAATCCGTAAGTTTCATTTCAGACACCCGCAGGGAATGGGCGTTCCTATGAAGAGTGGAACATGATTGACGGCCGGCTATGGCGCGTCACACGTTCCAAAAATAGCCGGAGTAGGACTCGGCTCTTCACGGCGCTATACGGCGCCTGCGCACAGACTAGGAGCTGACTGCGCAGGCGCCGTATATGTCCGTGTCCTATTTCGGCTTTTTTCGGAAGGCATGACGCGCCATAGCTGGACGTCAATCATGTACCCCTCTTCATAGGAGCGCCCATTTCCTGGCCGGAGTCTGAAACGAAAGTTACGGATTAAACCGTAAGTACACCGCAAAAAAAAAAGCATACGCTAGTATGCTAGTTTGTATGGTAGATAAAGAATTTTTTTTTTAGGGTGAACCCCCGCTTTAAATATAAGTAATGTAGAAACAGCGAAAGAAATACCAGATCTAATGTATCATTCAGATGTCTATGATCTGATTCATTTATTTTCACCAGATCCAAGTGTGTATACCAATGTAAATATGTACATGTAGCAACATGGCAGTGTTTGCTCTCTTTGGGTGTCAAAGAAAGGCAAAAAGGTAATAAATGGTCTATAAGTTATATTTTCCAGGTGCAGTGAGCTCATGAAAAAGTATTTACATATTAAGCAGATGTATCAATATAGATGTACATATACATAAATACATACACCTAACAAAGGTAATGTATATTAGGCCCCATACACACGATAGAATCCATCCGCTGAAAAATCCCAGCGAATGGGTTTCAGCGGATAGATCCTATGGTGTGTACACTCCAGCGGATCTGTTTCCGCGGATATTTATCCCCTGGGATGGAGTTCTAGCGGATAAATATTTGATGACATGCTATCAAATCTATCCGCTGGAATCCATCCCAACGGATGGATCCACTGGTCTGTACAGACTCACCGGATCCATCCGTCCGAAGGGATCCCCCGCATGCGTCGTAATGATTCGACGCATGTGTGGAATTCCTTATATGACAGCGTCGCGCACGTCGCCGCGTCATAATCGCGGCGACGGCGCGACATTTCGGCGCGGATTTCGATTCGATGGTGAGTACACTACATCGAATGGAAATCCGCGGAAATCCTCGAGAGGATTTATCCGTGGAAACGGTCCGCTGGACCGTATCCGCGGATAAATCCTCCCGTGTGTATGGGGCCTTAGGCTAGGTATTCAAACATGGTTATTAGTAATACAGGTGTCTATCTTCCCCAAAGGATCAGAAGGCTGCCATAAATATTTAAAGGTATAGGGTAAAAGTATTGCCTAGTACAGAAGCTTACGCTTGCTTTTTTTTTTTGTTGTTGTTGGTTGGTCTTGGTTGGTTGTTTTTCTCCCATTTGCAGAAACACACAGAAATTAATTTAAACTGCCAAAGCTCTATCTAAAAAATGTGGGATTCAATCTAAATGAATGTTTGTGTCTGAGGCCGGGTACTCACGAACAAACATGTAAGGTGAAATCGGTCCGTCCGTTTTCACCGTACATGTCTGCCAGAGGGCTTCTGTACAATGGTTGTACACACCATCGTACAGAAGTCCGCGCGTAACCAGTTTCAGCATACATGTTTGGTCGTGTGTACGGGGCCTGAGTGATGGAATGCATGTGTATGAACTGTCCATGTGTAAACAAAGATTTTTTTTTTGGGTGTGTACTCACCTTTTTGTTTGGCCATAAATAAGTGTGATCACATTAATGCACATGCTTTGTACTGTTTATGTTTGTTTTTTTATTTTATTTTTCATTTGTAATGAGCTCAATACTGGTACCAGTTTATTTTTTTTTACAAATTGAAATGTATTCACTGATAAATAACCTGTGCACAGATAGAAGATCTAGATCCCTATACCTCGAAGAAACTGTAGGGATTTTTTTGTTTTTTTTTGTTTTTCCTTTCCTGTGGCTTAGAGTAACGTTTCATTCACTCTGACACTCGGAAACTACATAATAATACATTACTTTGCACCTTGTTGCATCTAAGGCCCCGTACACACGACCGAACATGTCCGCTGAAACTGGTCCGCTGACCAGTTTCAGCGGACATGTTCGGTCGTCTGTACGTCCGACCGGACAATTTTCCGGCGGATCGGACAGGTTTCCAGCGGACAAATGTTTCTTAGCATGCTAAGAAACATGTCCGCTGGAAGCCTGTCCGTCGGACATGTTCGGTCGTCTGTACAGACTCCGATCGGCCGAAAGCCCTCGCATGCGTCGAAGTGATTCGACGCATGCGTGGAAGCATTGACCTTCCAGGGCCGCGCACGTTGCCACGTCATCGTCGTGGCGACGGCGCGGCCACGTCACCGCGTATCGTGTCTGCGCGGATTTCTGTCTGATGGTGTGTACAACCATCAGACAGAAATCTCAGAGCGGACATGTCCGCTGAAAACGGTCCGGCGGACCGTTTTCAGCGGACAGTCCGTCCGTGTGTACGAGGCCTTATGGGTTCATTAGGTCTTGTGTAGGGCCGAAACAACTAATCGATTAATCGACAACTAATCGATTATGAAATTAATCAATTACAATTTTCATAATCGATTAATCGGCCAGTCACATAATGGGGTTAAAAAAAACTAAAAAGCAAATCACTACTGTAAATATTACTTTCACTGTCCCACAGTAAAAAAAATTAACCCCTTACAGTAGCGATTATTTGCTCTTTTTGTACTTGTTTTTCTTTTTTTAACCCCATTATGTTACTAAACATCTCATCCCTGGGTCACACCTCTTTTTTTTGGTGCTTTTTGCAGAAACACACTACAGTTCATTTACATGTTTTCCTATGGGACACGTTCACATCCATGATTTTTTTTCAGCTGCTGCGTATTTGGAAAGGGACGGGGACTTTTTAACGCAAAACTGTGCTATTTTTTTTTTTTTTTGGTTCAATATACTTTAATGGAGAAGCTGCAATGGAAAAGCATGTAATGTGTTTTTGCCGGAATTTGTGTTTTGTAATCTGCCCAACAACAAATTGGGCCAAAAAAAATTAAAAATGCAATTTTTTTTAAGGCTATTATCCGATTAATCGACTAATCGAAACAATAATCGGCCAACTTATCGATTATGAAAATAATCGTTAGTTGCAGCTATAGTGATGTGTTTTGTCTTGTTTTTCCTTCCAAATTGACGCATGTGCTGTGAATATGTGTAAAGGTTTTGGGGCAGATCCACAAAGCACTTACGCCGGCGTATCTCGAGATGCGCGGCGTAAGTGTAAATATGCGCCGTCGTATCTATGCGCCGTATCCACAAAACGAGATACGCCTGAAAAATTGTTTTTTCCGACCGACGTAATTTTTCTGCGCCGGCGCATCGTGGGCGCAAAAATACGCTGGACGCACCATTGTTTTGCTATGCAAATGAGGGAGATACGGCGATCCACGAATGTACGTGTGCCCGACGCGGGCTATGCGCGCTGCGCATAGGTCATACGTCCGGTCTAAAGTTACCCCTCATAAAAGCAGCTTTAACTTTGCACCAGACGTGTGCAGGTCAGCTTCAGCAGCACCGTTAGGGACTAGCTGAGCATCCACACTTGCAGGACAACAATCTGTATGCCAACATGCCAGGGGCATCCATGGTCATAGCTATACTACTGGCTTTAGATGCGCGTAGAAGGAGGAGGGCACGGAGGAGGAGGGCACGGGAGAGGATATACCGACCGCGCATAAACGTCTTTGGCATGGTGGATTCTGAGGTGTATCGCATCTTCAGATTCAGCCCTACTGCCATCCTGGAATTAACCACAACCCTGAAAGATGACATCACCAGCCAGACACACCGCTCACATGCAGTGGAGCCACTGGTCAAGGTCCTGGCAACACTCCATTTCCTTGCCAGTGGCTCGTTTCAGCGTACAAGTGGAGTCGTGGCTGGGATGGCACAATCCTCCATTAGCAGATGTGTGCACCAGGTTGTCCCCGCAATCCTCAGATGCATGGCCAACCAAATCATCAGACCCACCCAGGAGCATCTGCGGGTGAAGGCAATGCGTGATTTTGTCAGGGGGGCCATTGATTGCACACATGTGGCACTACAGCCCCCCCCGTGACACAGAGCACATATACCGTAATCGGAAGCATTGGCATTCCATCAACGTACAGGTGATAGCCGATGCCCAATGCCTCATATGACACGTCCGTGCCAAACACCCAGGGTCCAGCCACGACAGCTACATATACCGTCAAAGCCCCATCCCCACAGAATTTGAACAGAACATGTATGGGGACAGCTGGCTGGTTGGTGAGTGACATGGGTGTCAGGCATGACTGTCCGCCCCCATGATGCAGACATCACGAGGGGCACATGCACGACTAACATCCTCCTGTCTTTTCCCTTCCAGGTGACTCTGCATATGCACTCGCACACACACATCACATCCTCATCAAATTGGATTAGCCCAAGTCCACCAATCAGGACTTGGGAGCAGCAACGCCACGACAAGGCTCCAATTATGTTGCTGGACATTCATACACCATTCACACGGACCTGGGGATCACTTCTCCCTGGTCCTGGGGATCCCTTCTCCCCAACAACCGAGGGTGACACCCCTTTTCCGGCAGGAATGTCACCCCCACATTCATACATCAGTCACACTGTAGCCTGCCTGGGCTACAAAAAAATAATAAAACTCATAACCTGAGAATAATTGAAAAATAAACATAAAAAACTCATAACCTGAGTCGAACTTAAAAAAAAATTAAAAAAATAACTTAACGGCGCTGCCGTGCCCCACGCCTGCGGCGGCCACGGCCCCGGCTCCTCAGGGGAGACTCATGGGGGGGGGAAATCAGGAGGAGAAGCATCCCCTGATCTCTGCATGCCTGGCGGCCTGCCCTCCAACGCCAGGGCGATGCGGATGAGGACCACATTGGTGTCCTCCTGCAGCCTCACCCCCGCCTGGATGGCTGCCGTGTTGGCCCTGACAGCCTCTGTCAGGGCGTGGATCTCCTCACCCACACCTGCTGTGGTGGTCTGCAGATCAGCCATGCAGGTGATCACAGCTGAGGAATTGCATCCGACATCCTGCATAGATTCCTTTATGGAGGCCATGCTGTCTGCTATGTGCTCCATACTCCTCACAACCTGACCCAGATGGCGGGCCTGGTCCCTCCGGAGGTTTTCTGGCAGAACGTCTGCCACCCCCCTTGTCTTCCTGGTCACCTTCCTGTGTCCCGAAGAGGCTTGGGGCCTAGGAGACGGGGAGACCCTTGGGGGGGAAGCCCTGTTGGGGGAGGAGCGGGAGGGGCTACCCCTGATGGAGGCCTGACTGGTGCAGCAACAGGGGAAGACAACTCCAAATGGAGCCTCACCTCATTGCCACTTGTGACCTCCTCCTCCTCAACCACCTCCTGAGGAGAGGTGTGGCCACTCCCTTCCAATGAGGACTCAGACTCATGTCCGGGGGATGGTGTGGACTGGCCACCAGCATCAGATGGCCCAGCACCCTCCTGCACATCTGTGGATGACACAAAACATTCACATGTTGGAGGATCCACACACTTGTCACATGTTCCCTTCCACCCCCACACATGCTACACACCAGATAGGAGATAAAACACACTTACCTGTCCTCAAGGCATCCGTAACAGAGTCAAAGCCAGGAACTCCCTCCACTTGATGCCTGTGGAGGCACTGGGCAACCACACGCTCCTCAGCAGTGAGCGTCTCCATAGTTGCTGGTCCCCCTCCAGTGCCCCTGGCATGAGTGGTCATCCTGGCCAGCTTACCTCGGACCACGCGCCGCAGATCATTTATCTTCTTTAAAATGTCATTGGGGGTCCTGGTCTCACTCCCCAATGCATTCACATCATCTTCAATCTGTGCCAGGATCTCCCTACTCCTGGCCTGGGTGGTGTTGGCACTCTCTTCCCCATGGAGATACCTATCATTCAGTGCCATGGCCCTGATAATGATAGCCCTCTCCTGTGGGGAGAAATTAAGCTTCCTCTTCTTCCGAGCTGCTGACATGGCTCTAACACAAACACCTACAAACAACAGAACAAAAGCACCTTGCTTCAGGGGGCGAAACAAGAGGATGTACTTTTGCACTGGACGGGCGCATGTCTGGGCATATTTTTGCCCTGGGCGTATCTCACTAATTACGCCGGTCCTAGTTCGTATCTCACTGATTACGCCGGGCCGAGTTCTGAGCATACACAGAGAGGTGCTGAACATAGTCAGCGTCATTGCGCATGCGCCGTAAGGTCGGCCCTTCATTTGTATGGGGTCATGGCTCATTTGAATGGAACACGCCCACTTCCTTCCTACTTTCAATTACGCCGGCTTACACCTCGGAATTTACGTTGCGCCGGCACATCGTCGGGTGCAAATACTCTGAGGATACGGTATTTGCCTCTCTAAGTTAAGCCGGCGTAACGTAAATGAGATGCGCTACGCCGGTCTATATATGCGCCGATGTACGTGGATCTACCCCTTTATGTTTACATGTTGTCTTCTTAGACTTTAAGTACTTACAAACCCACCATGTTTTCCTATAACTTTTTGTTTGTCAGAGTATAGATATGTGGGTGTGTCTGTACATTTTTGACTGTACTTACTGTTGATGGACTCATTACCTCTGCTGGAAGACTATTCCAAGGATCCACTGCTAGTTAGTCCATTAGGAACCTCTCAGGCCCCGTACACACGACCGAGTTTCTCGGCAGAACTCAGCCAGAAACTCGATCGAAGCTGTATTCTGCTGAGAAACCCGGTGGTGTGTACACTTTCGGTCGAGGAAGCCGACGAGGATCTCGTCGGGCCAAATAGAGAACATGTTCTCTATTTCCTCGTTAGTCAACGGGGAAACTTGGCTCACCGAGATCCTCGGCGGCTTCACAAGGAACTCGACGGGCAAAACTATGTGTTTTTCCCGTCGAGTTCCTCGGACGTGTGTACGGGGCCTTAGAGAGGTATAGTGAGGTGTTATTAATGTTTTTTGAGTTTTGTATTTTAGGAGAAATACACAAACAAGGGCGGATGATCGGACAGAGACTGTGAAAATTACTTTGAAACACAGAGGACCTTAAAACACAGTTGTTATGTGTGTTTTAAGGAGAAGCCTTGAATGGAATTAATTACAGTCAGGCCTAACTAAATTCTAAAATATATACGGTATATTTTTTTTTTTAGTGGTCTGTTTCATTAAACTTCTGGCTCTCTCTCTGATACAACTTCATGTAGCCTGTTTGACTTGCAAATAGATTTCCACTGAGAATCAATTATTATGTTAATCACTATGGAGAGAGGGTGTTGCCTTTTGTATAGCTGCAATGTTTGATGGCAGTTTCAATCGTTTTTTGTTTAAAAAAATACAGATTCAATGCTCTTTAACCCCCCCGGTGGTATTCCCGAGTCTGACTCGGGGTTAAATTTTTCTCCTGCGATCGGTAACCCCGAGTCAGACTCGGGCTCGCCTCGCTGAATCCACCGGCAGTGTTTACTTACCTTGTCCTTGGATCCAGCGATGCCACCGCGCTGTGTGAGCGAGCGGTAGCTCGCTCGATTCACACAGTGCCTCTATGTGCCGCCGATCTCGGTTCCCTGCGACGTTGCGACGCAGGGGGGTGGAGAACGGCGCCAAATTCAAAAACGTAAACAAACACCTTACATACAGTATACTGTAATCTTATAGATTACAGTACTGTATGTAAAAAAAACACCCCCCCCCCCCTTGTCCCTAGTGGTCTGCCCAGTGCCCTACATGTTCTTTTATATAATAAGAACTGTTCTTTCTACCTGCAAACTGTAGATTGTCCATAGCAACCAAAAGTGTCCCTTTATGTCAAAAATGGTTTTAGAGCAGCTAGAAAACAGCGATAATAAATTATAATCACTTGTAGAATTGTGCCATAGCGATTTGTGGGGAAATTCGTCATAAAAGAATAAAAGTAATGACACCGACAATTCTGCAACTAAGAAAATTTCAGTGATTTTGAGTTGATTACATTATTGAATCATTTTTATTATAATTATATTATTATTTTTTATAATTATTTATAATTATTTATTATAATTTATAATTTTGTTTTTAAAAAAATTTCATACCCGGGATGCCTACTAGACATTTGGATTTAAGTGAGTTATTCCTAAGAATTACAGGCCTACAGTATAAAACGACAAATTTCCTTGCAAATAATGGTACCGCTTTCAGCACCTAAAATCTGAAATAATCATACCGCCAGGGAGGTTAACAATTTAAAGAGAAAGGGGTATCACAAATCTCATGTTGAGGCAGCATTAAATCTGTACCCCCCCCCTGTTTTTATTTTTTATTTATTTTTTGTTTCATTTTTTTTTTTTTTTTCATTTTCTTTACTGCTAAACTGTTTTTCTTTCCTATATCACCTTTATTTTTTTTGGTGATTCTTGAGTTTGGTTTCGCTATGGTGAAATAAAAAAAAGAGGGGAGTATGGGGAACATTATAGGGAGAACATTTAAAACAGTTAAACATTTTGATATAGAATTTTAAAAGCTTCCCTATAGCATTTTGGAATTGGACAAAGTTCCAACATTTTTTTTTCTCTCTTTCGACATAATTGTTTTATATAAATTTATGTCATTATAGCAATTACCAACTATGACAATATTAACAGTAACACCTGGGTTTAGCAACAGTCATGTGACTATTTTCTTTGTATATGTGACATACAGTCCTCTCTACAGTTCTAATATTTGGCAGTCATTATATGTAGTCATTGGTAATTTTTTTAATGTTGGTCAGTTTTCTTTTTTGTGCCATAAGTTCAAAGAGCATTGCTTGAATATCATATAGATATACGGAGACTTGTGAGACTCATAGTAATTGGCAAATAGCAGAGAGTATAGTACAATTGTACTTAAGAAGTAATTTAGGTTGATCGTTCCTGAAACCACAAGTAACTGGTGACATCACACTTATCCGCACTCTGAAATCATGTTATTTTTGTCTGCTTAGGTGACACTGCCTAAATCTGCACAGAGAACTCTTAAAGTTATGACCTCTTCTGTAGCCTGCTAAAGGCAGGACTCATACAGTAGCTACACATGGTAGCCAAGGACAGAGCCATATGCACAAAAGTTTGGCACAGCCAAAGCTTTAGCCCATCATGGTTGGTATAACTGAACACAGTTTCAGTAAAAGGAGTTTGTGGTGAGTTGCGATGGCAACAAGATCCCCCTGGACACTTGAAGGGTGATACACAAACACAGGGGTATTCAGCAGAAGGTGGGGCCATTGCAGGCATATGACAATGGAGGAAGAAAGATGGGGGATGAAAATCAGACAACCTGGCTGAAGGGCATAACTATTCAAATTGTTAAATTTGTCAATGGGAAAGGGTCTCATTATTATGTTGCAGTATATCTATAACAATTCTAATCAAAGGTCCTTAATACTCAGAATGACAAGATAAGCATTAATTTGAATGCATATGTCTTAAAAGTACTAGTGTTTTTCTTTCTCTACCTTGGCCCCCATTAATAAAGTATAATCTCAGAAAGCCAGGAAAGCTGGTATAAAGGCTATTACTGTATGCTGTATCCAATTGGATTCACCATGGACGGCTGTCCCAGAAGCAAGGGCAACATGACCAGATTGACATTATGGACTTTCGTACTATTATTATTGGACGGTTGAGAACAAGGATCCTCATGTTTTTTTTTATTCTCCGTGTTTTTTGTGTGTGTTCTGTCTCCTATTATTTTTATTAATGGCTTATTACATCCAGAACAAGTGATGACTACCGATACTGAGATCCAGAAATGTGGACTGGAGAGTTTAAAAGTATTTTTTTCCTCAAAGAATTTTTTTTTTAATTTCAGAAGGCAAAGACAAAGTTCCAAATACCGTATTTGCCGGTGTATAAGGCGACCGGGCGTATAAGACGACCCCCTAATTTTACATTTTTTTAAATATTTTTTGCCTGTACTCACCGTATAAGACGACCCCCCTTCCGATGCTTCATATTTCTTCCTTCTGGAGCCATATTCCTCTTCATTCTTGCTGGAGCCAATCACCACGAGCAATGTATTCTATTAATGAATACAAAGCCTGCTTGGCTTGGCAGAGGCTGTAACATCATCAGCCCATGCCTCTCAAAGCCAATCAGAGCAGGCTACTGTATGTAGCCTGTTCGGATTGGCAGAGGTTGTTACTCCAATCCGAGCAGGCTCTGCATTCATTTGAATACATCGCTCACCGGGATTGGCTAAGCGGTATATACTGTATGTAGCCGAAGCTACATACAGTATTACCGCACATCCAGCAGGCATCCGAGCAGCTGATCCGGCGTATAAGACGACCCCTGCTTTTTTGCCATTTTTTTTAAGTGTAAAAGGTAGTCTTATACGCCAGCAAATACAGTATTAAAGAAGATTACACATAAACCATAAACCACCTAAGTGTGGCCGAGTCTCATATTCTCAACTGGCCACAAGGGGCCATCTGTTGCCTTATGGGTTTATGTGAAATCTCCAGTAACAGCTGTAAATAATATTGCAATTAGAAATATATTTCAGTTGAAAGGAAATATATTTAAAGTACTGGGTGCTGTGTTAGTCTTACGGTAATTAGCTCAATATCAAAGGGTGGCCTTTTGTTTTCCCTGATTACATCTCACATGGGCAGTAAACAAGAGCCTTCTTTGACTTATCCAATCAGGCTGTGCCCAATATACATTTACTAGGTACAGTGACCAATTAGGAAGAATTATATTAACCACTGCATATATAATGCTTTGTGAGCAAGCTAAGACTCTTTTTTTTGGTGTGGGGACAGACACCAGTCACCATGGGCTGACCTGAATTTAACAGGTAATCTAACTCTTTACTTGTATCTTATAATATATTGTATTGTAAATATGGGCGTTGTGGGTAATTTGTAAATACCATGTAAGCCAGGGGGCCTACACTGTACATTGTGTTGAAATTACTGTCCGGTGTGTAATTTGTATATATTATCTAATCCTATCAATAAATGTGTATTGTAGATGGAACTACCTCTTTGGTGTAAGATCTCTCAGATATAGATATGTATATGTCCATGCTACTACAATGATTGAGGTATATGCACATAATCACAGAAACTAGTCAACACCATTGCTATAGTAAGTCAACATCGTTGACTTGCATTCTTAAAATAAATCTACTCTTCAATAAAAAGTAGAGTCTCCATATGCATGAGTATACCTACATTAAATTCCCCAGTACAAACATAGAAACAATATAAAAAAAAAGAAAAGTAACATTAGCAGAAAAAATTGTCAGCTGATATAGTTTATAAAAAATAAAAAAGGTTATTTAAAAAGCTTTTTGTGAAAAACATTGATACATTATTTTGAAGTAAATAAATTGTGGCTGTGTCAATATAAACATATATGTATTTACCATGTCATGCAGGACATCACTGGTTAAGAAGCTGTCCTGTATGTAGGTTACTTCCACCTCCATGGGCATCCCATAATCATTTGGACGGTGCTGTAAAGAAATGATACAATACGTAAAATACTTTTTTAAAGTATTAACATGCTGAACCCTTACTCCAAACAATTGTATGCTTTGCTAACCTCAGCTGGAGGTAGAACCCAGAAGGGTGATATTGTAGATTGAACTCCCTGGTTCCCATGGAAATATGGTCCTAATATAAAGAATTTTGTGTCATCACAAACATTTTTACTGATTGGATGGTACAAGGGAACAAATGCAGGCAAAAAAAAAAAATCTCACCACATATCACACCAAGACATGGTTGGAAGCTATTGTCAGAACCCTGCAGTTTAAGTTGATAATCCATTTGAGCTTCAATGTCCTGTAGTGATGGCAGAGCCGGACTAAAGGGGTGACTATGGTACCATCCAACCAAAGACAAACCACGAAGGAAGAGACTATGACATATCTGATTGAAAAATATTAATGTTAAATGAGCAAGAAATAAAGTAAGGCATAATACATACAAAAACAGAATAATTTAAAGAAAGATCTTAGCTGAATTCATCAAAAAGTAAAATGTGCAACTTCCTAATCATCCTTTCAGTTACTGCCATAACTAAATTATACAGATGCTTTAATTAACATCATAGTGATTAAAGTGGAGCACTGTTTGTTTTTTTAAATTGCTGTGAAATAGATAAAATAGAGGGAAAGTTAGGCCCCTTCCACATGAGGTGGATCCGCTCAGCGGAGTCCACCAACTCAGCATGAGATCGCTCCTAGGTCTCCTCTGAGTCGGCAGATGACAGGTCCATCTCCTGTCAGAGCCCCGCAGATTTCTATAGGGAGATTGGATGAAAATGGTCAGCATGTCCATTTTCATCAGATCTTATCCGATCCAACCTGCCAGACGGATGACTGAACGTAACGCCAAACGCCTGTATTTGCAGGTCGGATGGCAAAGGGTGTCAGCGGACACATCTCCGCTGACATCCGCCTGCCCATAGAAGTCAATGGGTGGCCTGCTCGGATCCGCCTGAAAAACAGACAGGCGGATTCAATCGTGCTTATCGTGATAAAGGGGCCTTATAGACTAGAGGTGTGTGTGGGGGGGGGGGATGGGAGTGACAGTCACAGAGAGGGTCATAAAACTGTTGGATAATGAGTAAGAAAACCCATATTTAAATTTAGGCCATTATCTCTTGTGTCAAAAAGAAATATTATTCTTAGTTCAAAAGTTTTCCTTTCCTGGATAGTTCTGAAGGTCCCTTTAAGACAGGGGTGCCCAACCGCTGGCCCGCAGGCCACATGTGGCCCGCGGCATCCTCCGATGTGGCCCGCCATGTCTTGCTCTGAGATGGCGGGTCGGCAAGCCCAGATCGCGGGTTCCCGACCCACCATCTCCGAGCATTAGTGCGAAGAATGGGGTCATGTGCGGTGGCCGCGGCTGGCCTATCCGTGATCGCAGTGGGGCTGGCCTATCCGTGATCGCGGCGGGGCCACGGGGCTGGCCTATCAGTGATCATAGTGGGGCTGTCCTATCCGTGATCGCGGCCAGCCTGGAGTCCCGCTTCCGCCTCCACCGCATTGTGAACACCGCTGCCTTTACTTCCCTCCAGGCTCTCCCTCTCCTACAGACTGATGAAACCTACAAGCTGCAGGTTAGGGGATAGATACAGTCTAAGGAGAGAGGGAACAGCCAGCCAGAGTTAGAGTCAGTAAAAATAAAAAAAACGTCTGGTGTCAGTATAAGTGTAGTGTAGTAGTCAGTGTAGTGGGCAGTGCAGTGAAGTGGACAGTGTAGTGGTCAGTGCAGTGAGGTAGTCAGTGTAATTGTCAGTGTGGTGAAGTGTATTGTAGTGATCAGTGTAGTAGTCAGTGCAGTGTAGTGGTCAGTGCAGTGAGGTGGACAGTGTAGTGTAGTGGTCAGTGCAGTGAAGTGGACAGTGTAGTGGTCAGTGCAGTGTAGTATAGTGGTCAGTGTAGTGGTCAGTACAGTGGTCAGTGTAGTGTAGTGGTCAGTTCAGTGCAGTGTAGTGTAGTGGTCAGTGTAGTTTAGTGGTCAGTGTAGTGGTCAGTGTAGTGTAGTGGTCAGTGTAGTGCACTGTAGTGTAGTGGTCAGTGCAGTGAAGTGGACAATGTAGTGGTCAGTATAGTGTAGTGGTCAGTGTAGTGGTCAGTGCAGTATAGTGGTCAGTGTAGTGTAGTGGTCAGTGTAGTGGTCAGTGCAATGTAGGTGACAGTGTAGTGGTCAGTGCAGTGTAGTGGTCAGTGTAGTGTAGTGTAGTGTAGTGGTCAGTGCAGTGAAGTGGACAATGTAGTGGTCAGTGCAGTGGACAGTTTAGTGTAGTGGTCAGTGCAGTATAGTGGTCAGTGTAGTGTAGTGGTCAGTGTAGTGTAGTGGTCAGTGTAGTGTAGTGGTCAGTGCAGTGGTCAGTGCAATGTAGGTGACAGTGTAGTGGTCAGTGTAGTGTAGTGGGTAGTGTAGTGGACAGTGTAGGAATCAGGTACTGTAGTGGTCAGGATAGTGGACAGGTAGGTCAGTGTAGTGGCAAGTATAGGAAGCAGGTAGGTTAGTGTAGTGGTCAGTGTAGGGGTCAGGTAGGTCAATGTAGAAATCAGGTAGGTAGGTTAGTGTAGTGGTCAGTGTGGGAATCAGGCTGGTCAGTACTATTGTAGGAAGGGAGGGGACTCAGGGAGTGCTAAAACTCCACAGGTTAGGGGGTGCAAATTACTTGCCTTGCCCCGGGGGCTGACAAAGCCACGCTACGCCGCTGACGCTCATTGTGGCCCGCGACCGGTTACTAAGTCGATAAAGTAGCCCTCGCTCCTCAAAAGGTTGGGCACCCCTGCTTTAAGAACTAAGACATTGAGGTTTTCTTTAGTGTGGAACTGTGAGAAATAGTTTCTGCACACCTGTAGGACATTATCTTCTTTATGTTCCTTGATGATTTTTCTGTGCAAATGCATCCTTGTTCGCAACATCTGTCCTGTTTTGCCAATGTAAGATGCTTTGCTACATCTTTTGCATTGGATGAGGTACACAACATTACTGGAGGTGCAGTTGTATGATCCTGGGATACTGAAGGTCCCTTTTGTGTGTGTGTGTGACACTCTTAGTTAGATTGATCTAGTTGCATAGTTTGCAGCATTTTTTAATTCAGGGTTTGCTTCCAATATTTGTGACCTCATAATCAGAATGAAGTTTGCTGCTGATTAGTTTATGTCTGAGATTGGGTGGTTGTCTGAAAGCAAGTATTGGGGGTTGTTGGAATATTTCTTTCAGTTTCATCATCTGTTATAATGTTGTAAATCATTGATTATCTTTCTTATCCCTTCTAGTGCTGGATTGTACGTGGACGTGTGTAAGACCCCATTCACACCTGAGCGTTTTGTAGCTTGAAGCCTGAAGCTACAAAACGCTGGGGGAAAAAATCTATTATTCTCTATGGAGATGGTTCACATCTTCACCCAAAACGCCTGAAGCCAGAAGCTCCAAAATGCCGGAAGCTCAAACAAGTTCTGGGACATTTCTTTAGGCAGATTTGGGCGTTTTTCTGCTTTTTACATTGGTGACTTTGTGACCTGTACAAAATCGCAGCAAAACACAGTAAAAAATGCCGCAAAAATCGCTGCAAAATCGTGGTAAATTTGCACGACTTTCTGCCTGAAAACGCTATAAAGGTACACCATTATTTGTTTGTTCTCTTTGTATTGAGGTTTATTTTCTGTTCTGGTTTTCTTATTATTACCGGTATTATGATTATTGAGGATTTATCTAGCGCCAACAGTTTGAGCAGCGCTTTACAACATGGGGGCAGATAGTACAGTTACAATACAATTCAATACAGCAGGGATCAGAGGTCCCTGCTTGTTAGAGCTTACAATCTAGAAGGGAGGGTCAAGTGGAACAAAAGGTAATAGCTGTGGGGAAGATCAGATGGAGAAAATGAAAATACAGTTGTTAGGTGTGAGTAGATGAAGAGGAGGGTGTTCAAGGATTGTCTAAAAGCTAATAGAGCAGGAGATAATCGGACAGATTGTGGTAAGGAGTTCCATAGGATTGGAGAGGCATGGGAGGAGGTGATGAGGGAGCTAGAGAGCAGGAGGTCTTAAAAAAAAGAACGAAGAGAACAATTAGGTTGGTATTTTGAGACTAGGTCAGTGATGTAGCTTGGGGCAGAGTTGTGGATGGCTTTGTAAATAGTTGTTAGTATTTTGAATTTAATTTGTTAGGTGAACGGAAACCAGTGGAGGGATTGGCGACATAGAGAAGTAGCAGACACAGAGCGGTTGGTAAAGTTGATGAGTCTGGCAGCAGCATTCATAATGGATTGAAGGGGGGATAGACTATGTAGCGGTAAGCCAATGAGGAGGGATTTGCAGTAGTCGAGGCGAGAGATGACCAGGGAGTGAAATAAGAGCTTTGTTGTGCCATTAGTTAGAAAAGGGCGTATTTTTGAGATGTTGCGGAGGTTCAGGCGGGAAGATTTGGACAGTGATTGGACATGGGGCTTAAAGGAGAGTTCAAAGTCCAGGACTACACCTAGGACCTTGGCATGGGATTGTGCCAATGATTTTTTCAGAGAGATCAGGGGAAGAGCGAAGTGGGGGAGTAAAATTATAAGTTTGGTTTTAGATAGATTAAGTTTGAGGAAGCGGTGTGACATCCAGCGTTTATGCTGGCCTTGATGGTTTTGTCCTTGTACCCTTTCTTATGGAAGGAATAGTGTCATGAATAGGAAGCAAAAAAAAAACTCCAGAATCTACACAAAGACCTTTTGGATAGAACCTAAACAACATAAAGCAAACACAACATCTATACCTCCTGCTATCAGTGACCTGGAATCCAATCCAGAATTTGAAGGTATCCCTTGTGTAAATGCTGACCTGACTGAAAATGTGGATATAACAGAGGAACTTGGAACCATCAATTTGTCAAATCACAAACTTTCCAAAACGGAAATAACAGTCCTTTCAAAAGGTCTCACATTCTGCCCAACCACCAACTTGTATAATTTAGAGAAATTGTCAGATATGGAGGAATTCTTCAGGAGACTAATGTCGCGTACACACGATCGGTTCGTCTGATGAAAATGGTCCGATGGACCGTTTTCATCTGAAGAACCGATCGTGTGTGGGCCCCATAATTTTTTTTCCAATCGGTGAAAAAACTTAGAACCTGTTTTAAAAATATCTGATGGTTAAAAAACCGATAGAAAAAAAACGATCGTCTGTGGGGAAATCCATCGGTCAAAAATCCATGCATGCTCAGAATCAAGTCGATGCATGCTCGGAAGCATTGAACTTCATTTTTCTCAGCACGTCGTTGTGTTTTACGTCACCGCGTTCTGACACAAACGTTTTTTTTAACTGATGGTGTGTATAGGGTTGCCACCCTTTCTTCAAGCCAAACCCGAACACTTCAGCAGCGCACACCTTTTTTTTTGTAGTACATTTAATGTATTACCGCTGTACAAAGCAATGCACAGCAGGAGAGGAGTACGGAGGGGGTGATGGGGCAGTATGTACAGGAGAGGAGTGTGGTGGGTATGATGGGGCAGTACGTACAGGAGAGAAGTGTGGTGGGTATGATGGGGCAGTACGTACAGGAAAGGAGTGTGGTGGGTATGATGGGGGCAGTACATACAGGAGAGATGTGTGGTGGGTATTATGGGGCAGTACATACAGCAGAGGACTGTGGTGGGTATGATGGGGGCAGTACATGCAGGAGGACTGTGGTGGGTATGGTGGGGGCAGTACATATGGAAGAGGACTGTGGTGGGTATGATGGGGGCAGTATGTACAGGAAAGGACTGTGGTGGGCATGATGGGGGCAGTATGTACAGGAGAGGAATTTTGGTGGGTATGATGGGTGCAGTATGTACAGGAGAGGACTGTGGTAGGTATGATGGGGGCAGTATGTACAGGAGAGGAGTGCGGAGGGTATGATGGGGGCAGTACGTACAGGAGAGGAGTGTGGTGGGTATGATGGGAGCAGTATGTACAGGAGAGGAATGTGGTGGGTATGATGGGGGCAATATTTACAGGAGAGGAATTTGGAGGGTATGATGGGGCAGTATGTACAGGAGAGGAATTTGGTGGGTATAATGGGGGCAGTATGTACAGGAGAGGACTGTGGTGGGTATGATGGGGGCAGTATGTACAGGAGAGGATTGCGGAGGGTATGATGGGGCAGTACGTACAGGAGAGGAATGTGGTGGGTATGATGGGGCAGTACGTACAGGAGAGATGTGTGGTGGGTATGATGGGGCAGTACGTACAGAAGAGGAATGTGGTGGGTATGATGGGGGCAGTACGTACAGGAGAGGACTGTGGTGGGTATGATGGGGGCAGTACGTACAGGAGAGGACTGTGGTGGGTATGATGGGGGCAGTACATACAGGAGAGGAATGTGGTGGGTATGATGGGGGCAGTACGTACAGGAGAGGACTGTGGTGGGTATGATGGGGGCAGTATGTACAGGAGAGGAATGTGGTGGGTATGATGGGGGCAGTACGTACAGGAGAGGACTGTGGTGGGTATGATGGGGGCAGTATGTACAGGAGAGGAGTGTGGAGGGTATGATGGGGGCAGTATGGGGAGGAATTTCTTGCAGTGTCAATGGGGTTACCAGGTAACCATGTTGGGTAGAGAAGGGAAGGTAAGTGACCATGGAATGATGTCTCTCAGATGGGGGGGGTAGGAAGCAAGGAGAAAAATGCGCAAATTCTGAATACAATGATTCCTTAATATTATGCAACAATGAAGGTGATAATAAATAAATATATATGTAAAATATATATAAATAAATAAATAAATAGATAGTGTGCATGAGATTTGCACAGTACAGGAAGAGTCTAATGCTCCAGGTAGAGGAGGGGGGGGGGGGGGGTTTGGAAAAACCCGGGGGGATGGACGGATGAGAGTTTTTTGCAGGGGTCACAACTATAACCTCAGGGCTGCCATCATTGGAGAACAGAAGACTTCCGAGACTGTAACAAAAAAAGCAAGGGAAGAGGCGCCTCTAAGTGTAGATGTTTTAACGTAATTTAATATGTAAAAGAGTACAGGCAACTCACATTTAAGAAGTTAAAAATAGGCATTGTACAGGTTTCTTTAGAGGTAGTCATCAGTTCTGCCACTTGTGGTCCTTCTCCTGCTGGGCACTTGTGCTGAGCGAAGCTGTCTTTCACCGCTGTAGGGTGTGGAGGCCGGCGGCGGTGGGGAAGAAAGCTTGTAGGCCAGTCAAACAAAGTGGAGGTGTTTGTAGCAGTAGGATGGCACTGGTGACGTCACTGGATTATGCGACGCGTTTCCTGAGCGTACGAACTGCGGTGGTGCGGCAGTCGCGCTCAGCTTGATAAAGGAGCGCGACTGCTGCACCACCGCAGTTCGTACGCTCAGGAAACGCGTTGCATAATCCAGTGACGTCACCAGTGCCATCCTACTGCTACAAACACCTCCACTTTGTTTGACTGGCCTACAAGCTTTCTTCCCCACCGCCGCCGGCCTCAACACCCTACAGCGGTGAAAGACAGCTTCGCTCAGCACAAGTGCCCAGCAGGAGAAGGACCACAAGTGGCAGAACTGATGACTACCTCTAAAGAAACCTGTACAATGCCTATTTTTAACTTCTTAAATGTGAGTTGCCTGTACTCTTTTACATATTAAATTACGTTAAAACATCTACACTTAGAGGCGCCTCTTCCCTTGCTTTTTTTGGGGGTAGGAAGCAGCTGAGTGGTGTCTGTATGAAGTTGTCTGGGGGTGATGTAAGCTGGGGGGAGTGGGGGGCTGAGAAGTGGTCAGATAGCGATGTCTATAATGAAAAAAAGCTCATCCACTACTATATACAATACTGCTCAATCCAGCTCCTAGCACTCTGTATACCTGGATGATGTGAAGTTAATGGATGACCATTCATGCAACACTGTGTTATCCAAGCTCAGAGTCACTCTGTAGTACAGAGTCTGTACAATCAGACCACATACACACAGGGTTACATGAATGGATTGGTCATAAATGACTTCACATTATCTGGACTGAGGATTTGGGGATGTTTGTACAGACAAGTGTTCAGGCTTGGGAGATAGACTGTCAGCTGTGATCGGGCTGCAGACTCCCCACCAGAGGCGTCTCTAGGGGGGGGCCAGAGGGGGCCCTGACCCCCCCAACATTATGCTGTGCCCCACCATGTGCCCCCCCAAAAAAAAAAAAAATTTTTTTTTTTTTTGCTTTTTTTTTTTTTCGGGCCGCCGCTGGAGTAACAGTCTCTCCTGAGAGGGAGAGCGTCCCCAGTCAGCTCTGCGGGGCATTCCTCCCCCTCCCTCTGCTCGCTGACACTGCATAATGCGAGCGTTCACACAACCACAGCCGCCCGATCTGCTCCTTCCCCTGCATCCTCATTGGCACGGAGAAGAGCGAGTTGCAGAAAGGACTCCATGAGCACTGTGGGGGAGGGGGGCCCAAGCCTTCATCTCAGTTACTGAAAAAACAGACTGATTTCTCCCGTCCTTAGGACAGGAGAACCAGCCTGTAAATCCTGAGAGTGGTGACTGCAAGCTGAGCCAAGTGTCAGTCTATGACACTCTTTTACAGCCCAGCGAGTCTAGCCACCCCCCCCACTTTCCTCACATACGAGCAGGGAGGAATAAAGCTCCTCCTCCTTCTCCTTTCAGTCCCGCCCACACTATCTCGGTGTGCTGTATCTGAAGAGAGGGGATGTGTGTTCAGGAAATATGAAAATCAGCAGCATGTGTGTGAATGATGCCTGAGATTCTAGCCTGGACCGTGGGTATGTGTGTGCACTGCAGACTGCAGTACACTGTAATCACTGAACTGCATTATCTCTATCCCTTCTCTCCCCCATCTGTCTCCCTCCCCCTCTCCTGTTCTTTCAAGACATTCACAATTTACTTTCTGTAACGGTCACCACCGTTTACGATATTCCAATCCATCGCCCCACGACAGGTTATCCGACAGTCCGACAGACATCAGACACGACCCATTTCATTTCCCAGAATAAACGAGACAAAACAAGCTCTGGTACTGGCTCCAAAACGAATGAATGAATCCTTTAATGGTAACTTAGCTTTGTTATATACAGTACAAGCATGTTACAGTTAATCACAGGGACAAAGACACACTCCACCCACACATCACACAATGGGGGGGCTTCATACACATTATTTTAGATAATAACATTCCGATGAGTTAATTACTACTTATTACCCAGACGGTCTGGCTCCGCATTTAGAGGGGTTAATTACTACAGCTTGACAAGTCACATTCCACATCTTAACAGTGTCATTAGCATACACAATGAACAGGTCTTAGGAGCAGACCTAATTAGCACAATGGACACAAAACAGTATTAGCATCACACAAAGGAATGTCTAGGAGCAGACTCAATTAACACCTCAAAAGCATGTGTCCCCCCATTGAATGAAAACACTCTATTGACCTGTCGGAGTCAGACTTTAACAACTTGTAATATTTCAAGATATCCTGCAAAACATGAATTATCAGAAATGTCCCATCCCATGTAATTTATCATTATCATTTCTCAGTCACCCTATGCCCAAAAGGGCATAGTGACGCTGGCACAGGAGTAAACCCCATCCTTCAAAAGTCTCTGGGTGTCACGGGCCATTCTGTTACACTTTCACTTTCAGTTAGGCAGGTAATATACAATGCAAATTTTTTTCCTACATCCACAGATTGCAGGAAAGAAACTTGCATGATTCCCCCATCAACACAAACAGTGCTGACGGGAATATCCCTCCTGCCCAGCAATTGTATTCTATACAACAACCACTGGTGATAATCATAAGAGAATCCGCTCATTAATGGTTCAAAACTCAGCCAGTTCCTCCTGAACCAGCTGAGATTTAAACTGTCTATGGCTGGTCTTAGCTCTTAGGCAGCCCATACATTGATCACTTTTTTTCATTCAACTATTAGGTTGAATAAAAAAAAAAAAGAAATGATCCAATTCCCCCATCTACACATTATAGGTGGATGGGGGAATCGTCCCAGTGTGGACCAGTGCTGGAACAACCAGAGTTACTGTCCTGTCCCGGCTATTCACAGCGCTGGTCTCTGTCTCCATGGCAGCGGCGGCAGGACATTGGAACCCAGAGCTGGTTACTTTATGGGGCTGATGTACAGGAGGGCCAGCACAATTTGTTGTTAGAGATGGGCTGGGCATGTTCAAAATTCCACATGCCAGAGCCTGCCAGGAAGCCCACACTGCACAGCGCTAATCACAGGCAGTGAGACATTTCCCGGTCTGCAGCTGCACAGATCAGGAAATGTCTCACTGCCTGTGATTAGCACTGTGGAGTGTCGGCTTCCTGGCGGGATCGGGCATGTGGGATTTCAAACACACCCGAGCCCATCTCTATTGGTTGTAGACAGTTGAGCTCCCTGCAGGTTGCTTAGCAGCAGTGGACCCTTCTCTGACATGCTGATCGGGATGCAATCCAGGTGATGCTCTTAGTCAAATCCTAGTCATAAATATCAGTGATTTTATTGATCAAAGCCCACACTTTACAGGCATAGAGCCCACATGGCTGCTGATCATACGGTTGAATATATTTATGTGGTTGTACTCTTGATGCTAATAAATACTGTATTTATTAGATCTGACTGGGAGCATCACCTGGATCACATCCCGATCAGCATGTCAACAGAGAAGGTTATACAGCATTACTGCTGCTAGGTGACCAGCTGGGGGCTCGCCTCTCTATAACCAATAGTGCCAGCCTTCCCCTGCATGCACCCATAATGTCACCAGCACTAGGTCCTAATAGACTGCCGCCCCTGCCAAGGAGACAGATGCCAGACCAGCGCTGTCAATAGCAGGGACAGGACAGCTGGGGATCCCCACAGTGGCAGAACACCAGGCCCCGGTGGCAAGACAACCTTTGCAACCCTGAAAGTTCTCCCACTGCTTTGGACCCTTATATTTTCTTGGTGTGCTGGTGACATATATCTCTTGTTTTCTGCCACCCTGGGGGGCCCCAGTATAGTAGGAAGGGAGCTCACTGCAGAACATGTAAAAGGACCCGTTGTGGGATCATAGTAAAGGGCCCCAGGAGATTTTATATATATATTGTATATATTGTATATATATAAAATTGCATTTTATAGTTGGCCCCCCTACTTTTTTCCCTGTCCCCCCATGTGCCCCCCCTAAATATGAAAGCTGGAGACGCCACTGCTCCCCACCCCCCACACACACTCACTATCTCTTCCGATTCTAATGTCATCTTAACCCTTCAATGCATCAGTAAAACAAATCCTCCTGAAAGTTTACAACTTTCCATCCATGGAGACTTGTCACAAAAAACTCAGCTCACCTCTCCCTGCATGCAGTGTGAACAACAGCCAGCCCGACAGAAATTACAGTGAGCTCCGCCTCCCGATTCTCTCACTACACCGCACTGGGGATTGGGGGGGTTCAGTCAGAGAGACTCTGCCTGCAGGAGACTGGAGGGCAGGGCCGGACTGGCCTACCGGGATACCGGGAAAATTCCTGGTAGGCCGCTTGCTTTTGCCTGCTGTCTCTGCCTGTCAGTCAAATACAATCAGCGGCGGGCCGCAGCCACGGCGGCCATCGCCGCTGCCGAGGCCGCCGCTCTTTTCAATTGTGCAGGGGTGACGGCTGCACTGAGTTCACTGGGGCTGCTTTTGCATAGCTGAAGACTGCGGTAGTTAAAAGCAGCCGCGGGCCGGCGGGTTGTGGCGCCATGCTCGCCGCTGCACTTCCCTTCTTACCTAGCTAATCAGTGAGCAGCATCACTGATCATGTGTCTAAGGGGAGGAGCCGAGCAGGAGAAACAAACGTCAGGACTAGTTCCATCGTCCCGTGCGGCGCCAGCACCGCCCACAATGTCTCTGCAGGGTCACGAGTGAGGGGAGAGCCGCAGAGGAGAAGTAAACGGCGTCGCCACCCTGCCTTGGAGCACAAGGTGAAGAAATAGTCATTCTCTATTTTCTAATATTAGAGGGGACAGGATAGGACAATTGCAGTACCGGGAGGGGGGGGGGGTAATACAATGTACAGGAGGGAGGGGTGATCGGATGGGGGAGGGGAGTAATGTTTCTGTATGAAAAGTTCTCCATCACCTGATCCCAGTGCCCCCCCCTGTACTCCCCTCCCTCATCCCAGTGTCCCCCCTGTGATCTCCTCCCTCATCCCAGTGTCCCCCCTGTACTCCCCTCCCCCATCCCAGTGTCCCCCCTGTACTCCCCTCCTTCATCCCAGTGACCCCCCTGTACTCCCCTCCCCCATCCCAGTGTCCCCCCTGTACTCCCCTCCCTCATCCCAGTGTCCCCCCTGTACTCCCCTCCCTCATCCCAGTGTCCCCCCCGTACTCCCCTCCCCTATCCCAGTGTCCCCCCCTGTAGTCGCCTCCCCTATCCCAGTGTCCCCCTGTACTCCCCTCCCTTATCCCAGTGTCCCCCCGTACTCCCCTCCCTCATCCCAGTGTCCCCCCTGTGCTCCCATCCCAGTGTCCCCCCACCCTGTACTACCCTACCCTATCCCAGTGTCCTCCCCGTACTTCCCTCCCCCATCCCAGTGTCGCCCCCCGTACTCCCCTCCCCCATCCCAGTGTCCCCCCTGTGATCTCCTCCCCCATCCCAGTGTTCCCCCCTGTGATCTCCTCCCTCATCCCAGTGTCCCCGCTGTGCTCCCCTCCCCCATCCCAGTGTCCCCCCTGTGCTCCCCTCCCCCATCCCAGTGTCCCCCCTGTGATCTCCTCCCTCATCCCAGTGTCCCCCCTGTGATCTCATCCCAGTGTCCCCCCTGTGCTCCCCTCCCCCATCCCAGTGTCCCCCCTGTGATCTCCTCCCTCATCCCAGTGTCCCCCCTGTGCTCCCCTCCCCAATCCCAGTGTCCCCCCTGTGATCTCCTCCCTCATCCCAGTGTCCCCCCTGTGATCTCCTCCCTCATCCCAGTGTCCCCCCTGTGATCTACTCCCCCATCCCAGTGTCCCCCCTCCCCCCCCGTGCTCCCCTCCCCCATCCCATTGTCCCCCCTGTACTCCCCTCCCTCATCCCAGTGTCCCCCCCCCCTGTGCTCCCCTCCCCCATCCCATTGTCCCCCCTGTACTCCCCTCCCTCATCCCAGTGTCCCTCCCCTGTGCTCCCCTCCCTCATCCCAGTGTCCCCCCTGTGCTCCCATCCCAGTGTTCCCCCCTGTACTACCCTCCCCTATCCCAGTGTCCCCCCCATACTCCCCTCCCCTATCCCAGTGTCCCCCCCTCATCCCAGTGTCCCCCCCCCGTACTCCCCTCCCCCATCCCAGTGTCCTCCTGTGCTCCCATCCCAGTGTCCCATATCTGCACCCCCCCTTCTCTCTCTGTCACCTACCTTTAATGCCCCTGCAATAAAATTGAAATCTGTAAAATAATCTCACAGAGGAGGGGGAGGGGCATGTGACACTGGGGCGTTGCGCCTTCGGCAGTAAAGTGTCGCTATTTTAGCAGCGCTTTACTGTCGTTTTTGCGGCGCTATTCGGCTGCTAGCAGGGCGCCTCAAAGACTTTTTTGAGCATCCTGCCAGCACAATGCTAGCGGCCCAAAAGGATAAAAAAAACGGCCACAAAGCGCCGCTGCAGCAGTGCTTTGCTGGCGGTTCAGCGCCGCTGCCCATTTCAATGGGCAGGGGCGCTTTAGAAGCAGTGTATACACCGTTCCTACAAAGAGAATATTTCTTATTTTATTTTCAATATAGTAAGTGGCTCAGGGACAGGACGCAGGAGGGCAAGAAATTAGAATGGGCAGGCACGCACACATGAAATTGACTCTCAAAGTGTTATTGACAGCAGGGTGCAGCAGCACAGATCACCGACATGACACGTCCCCTCCTGAGTCACAGTGACATTCTCTCTCCATGCCAGGTGGTCAATTCAGTCCCCTCCAGTCCAAACAGCACCGACAGTCCCACTCCCGGCTTGCCTTGCTCCTGTCCCGCAGACCCGCACACAAGGCTCTGGCCACTCTGCTCGGCTCCCTTGCACCATGACATCACTTGACATGCTCAGGCACCGCCTCTGCCAGACCGACCCCCCACTGGTACCGCCCAAACACACTGTAGCAGGGACTCGGCTGGCTCCGGACCTGAGCTACGTATACCCAGTTCTGAGCCAAGCGTCACAGACATTTTTTTTAAAGGCAACCTTTTGCTCCGACTGGCATTTACTGGCAGGAGAAAAGTGCCCGGATTTTACTGACTGTTGGGAACACTGCTGTGAGGTGCTCAGGAGATGATCCAGTCACTTCCTGAAAGCCTGTATTTTTTTTTGCAGAGTGTCAAATTTTGCACGAATGAGCTACAACTCTAACCTAAATGAAATGTAAATTCCAATTCAATAGATTAGTTGCCAATTTTTATGAGCCCCAGACCAACAGTGAGACGGATGGCTTAAAGGGGCAAAATGATCTATCTAAAAGCACCGTGTTGAGGACTGTGCATTTTGTGCTTTATGCATTCCTGAAATCATGGGGCACAGTACATCTAATCTGTCATGGCCCCCTCTTGGGCATATAGAAGAGAATTATGAGGTCACCCGCGGGTGTGACAAAGTAGTGTTAATTGTGGGGCTACTTAATACTTAAAGTGTTACTAATGCTGGCAGCTGCTGTGTCTGCTTCACTCGCAATGATGTTCGTGGAGGGAGGAGGAGGAGACTATATTGTGAGGCAGAAAGGCAGCTCAGGAGTCCCATAGCCCAGTGCCCCGGGAATAGCAATTGCCTATTATTGTGACAGTCAGCTGGGGAGATGGAAAAAGGGGGGAGCGGGACTTTAAATGAAGCAAGCAGTTCAGGCAGCCTGCACCGGGGAGAGGTGCAGGCTGCCTATCACAATTACACTCCTCAGAGCTGACAGAGCCTAGGCTCCTCCTCCACACTGATAGTATATCAACAACTGGAGGAGGAGCCTAGGAGGAAGGGCATGTATGTTGATAGAGCCACTCTGATCTAAGGTCTGTGAATGTAGAGAGGGGGGTTATATTAGGGGGATTTCACAGGAGGGGGGTTACATTAGGGGGATTGAACGGGGGTTACATTAAGGGTATTGCACAGTAGGGGTGGTTACATTAGGGGGATTGCACACGTGGGGTTACATTAAGGGGGATTGCACAGGAGGGGATTACATTAGGAGGATTGCACGGGAGCTTACATTAGGGGGATTGCACAGGGGGGGGGGTTACATTAGGGGGATTGCACGGGGGTTACATTAAGGGGATTGCACAGGATAGGGGTGGTTACATTAGCAAGATTGCACGGGGGGTGTTACATTAGGGGGATTGCACAGGAGGGGGTTACATTAGGAGGATTGCACAGGAGGTTACATTGGGGGGATTGCACAGGAGGGGGGTTACATTAGGGGGATTGCATTAGGGGGATTTCACAGGTGGGGGGTTACATTAGGGTAAAGTGTAAACATGTTCTCTATTTGGCCCGACGAGTTCCTCGTCGGCTTCCTCGGTGAAAAGTGTACAGACGACCGAGTTTCTCGGCAGAATCCAGCTCCGATCAAGTTTCTGGCTAAATTCTGCCGAGAAACTCGGTCGTGTGTACGGGGCCTGACACTAATACATCGAACAGTGCTAAAAATATGCACTGTCACTGTACTAATGACACTGGCTGGGAAGGGGATAACATCTAGGGCAATCAAAGGGTTAAATGTGTGGGAGGTGCTTTTACTAAGGAAAGGCATAGATCCCTGTACCTGCTTTGCAAGAACACAGGATCAATGTCTTCCATACTGACAGAACGGCAATCTGCCTTGTTTACATAACATAACGATCAGCGGGTACCGGTGGACATCGAGTCCGGCCGAGCCGCTGATTGGCTCCCATACCCAGAAATGCCGGATTACGTATATACGTGATCTTGCGCAGCATGGCCATCCTGTAGTAGTAAATCTGCTATCAGGTGATCAACAACTGATTGACATCAACAGCATTATGATAACTCACAGGCAGCAGACACTCTATCATTGCTCTGCCTGCTGCCTTTGAGTTATGATACCATCCATGATGCCAGAGAGACAGACACAGTCCAATGTAGTCTTTTCACAGACACCCCCAAAGCACTCCTGTGTTGAAAAAAAGAGAAAGCAACTGCGCTATGTGAAATAGAGAAAATGTAGGAATTATAAGCAGCAATTATTACGTCAAACAACATAAAAAGCACAAATGGAAAAAAATATAACTGCACTAAACCAGGTTTTAGTGCTCTTATCAAAGAAAACTAGAGGGACAGATGCCCCAAAAAATGTGTGTCAGTACCTAATGTAAATGACACAGTGGTACGTGCTTATATAAATAAATTAAAAATAAAATAAAATAAATGACCATAAACCTAGATTGGGGCTCCAACTGCCTAGAGACCCAACACACAATTTAGGCATCAAACACCTCTACCACTGCTGAAAGGTGATAATGCATGAACTAAACAGTGTTAAAATATAAAAATTGGAAAACACCAAAAAGTTCGTATTTTTCAAACGTTGATATCATAAGGAAAGAAAGAGTCCATATTAGTGTCAGTTGTTAACACCCGTGCCAATATCGACATGCAACTTCTCGTGATCTATACAGGCTTCTGTGTGAATCCACCACCAGCTATTGCAATCTGCTTACCAGATATGGCGGTCCCAACGGACCAAGTCCAGCATGTAATTCCAAAAGAGAACCAGCGTGTGACTCCAAACGCAATTGCTACTAGTTTCCTGATGCAGCAAACTCCACATTTAGTGTTCAGTATACCCAACAGGAAAAATAAAAAATAAATGCTTCCATAGCATATAAACCAGGGGTAACTTTATTCAGACAATAACACATAGGTATTGCACTCACATTTAGGATGAGTAGAGAGGTACTATGAGAGGGGATGACACCAGCGTTTCCTGCTCGCTTCACCCGACGCGTTTCGTGAAAGAATCACTTCGTCTGCTGATGATGTTAATCAGTTGCTGATCACCTGATAGCAGATTTACTACTACAGGATGGCCATGCTGCGCAAGATCACGTATATTGTCTGAATAAAGTTACCCCTGGTTTTTATGCTATGGAAGCATTTCTTTTTTATTTTCCCTGTTTGGTATACTGAACACTAAATGTGGAGTTTGCTGCATCAGGAAACTAGTAGCAATTGCGTTTGGAGTCACACGCTGGTTCTCTTTTGGAATTACATGCTGGACTTGGTCCGTTGGGACCGCCATATCTGGTAAGCAGATTGCAATAGCTGGTGGTGGATTCACACAGAAGCCTGTATAGATCACAAGAAGTTGCATGTCGATATTGGCACGGGTGTTAACAACTGACACTAATATGGACTCTTTCTTTCCTTATGATATCAACGTTTGAAAAATACGAACTTTTTGGTGTTTTCCAATTTTTATATTTTAACACTGTTTAGTTCATGCATTATCACCTTTCAGCAGTGGTAGAGGTGTTTGATGCCTAAATTGTGTGTTGGGTCTCTAGGCAGTTGGAGCCCCAATCTAGGTTTATGGTCATTTATTTTATTTTATTTTTAATTTATTTATATAAGCACGTACCACTGTGTCATTTACATTAGGTACTGACACACATTTTTTGGGGCATCTGTCCCTCTAGTTTTCTTTGATAAGAGCACTAAAACCTGGTTTAGCGCAGTTATATTTTTTTCCACTCCTGTGTTGAAGCCTTGAAGGTGCTGGCAGCCCCATGATCGGATCCGCTTCCCCTCTGTCTCTCCTGCTGGACACCATCAGCTGAGCCCAGCTGCCTCTCTCTGCCCATCACTGCTGCTGACCCTTGCCCACCTCACAGCCTCTGAAGTCTCACTCTCCGGGCCCCCAGCTACTACTGGGTGGGAAGCGGAGAAAGATCACTCCACCAGGGAAGGCAAGGAGATAAAACAGGCAGGCGGCTGGCAGGGACTTGAGCCAAGGCAAAATAACATGTGAGTGGAGCTGAATGGGAATGCGCCCAAAACTGAAAAAATGGTCCCTCCACTCCGACCAGCACATGATTATCAGAAAGGGGCACAGATAATGGAAAAAATACACCCCCTAAGCTAGTAGGTTGGGTGGAGCAGGTGTGTGTAATTCAGAATATATATTTTTTAATTCTGCAATGACTGGCTTTGAATTTGCCCCAGGCCCTGTTCAATCCGGGGACAAAACCAGGGACAGACTTGATCCGGGGGACAGTGTCCTCAATCCGGGGACTGTCCCCTGAAACTGGGGATGTCTGGTCACCCTACATTAGGGGGATTGCACAAGAGGGGGGTTACATTTGGGGAATTGCAGGAGTGATTACATTAGGGGGATTACACAGGGGGGTTACAATAAGGGGATTGAACAGGGGGGTTACATTAGGGGATTTGCACGGGGGCTTACATTAGGAGGATCGCAGGGGGGTTACATTAAGGGAATTGCACAGGGGGGTTACAGTAGAGGGATTACAGGGGGAAGAAGGCTTACATTAGGGGGGTTACACAGGGGGGAGAGCTGCCAGCCTGCTCAGTTCCCCCGGATTGCTCAGTGACCTGGGGTGACACCAAATCTTACCGCACCAGGTGACACCAACCCTAGTGACGCCACTGGTGTGCTTGAAGTTCTGCATTTGCACATATTACAGTCCGTGACCCATGTAGCACCCTCTACCATAGGTAGCAGTGGCGGTGCGTCCATAAGGGTGCATGAGCGTCACCCCCTGTCTCCTGCTACCTGTCCATCAACATAGATAGATTCATGCATTGCATGAATCTATCTATGGTTGCCGCTGCCACCCCCTATTCAGGTGCCCGGCCTTTTTTCGTGTGACGGACACCTGAATTAAAGTGGCGGGGTATATTTTGGAAGCACCTGATTAGAGCCATAGGCTCTAATAGGCATCCAAAAAGGTGAACAGCGGGCGCCATGCTGGGCACTCACAGTTCAATCAGCGTTGTGTTAGGAAAGCAAATTAATTTGCTTTCCTAACTCTGAACCGCCTCTTAGCCAATCAGGTGCTCGGGTCTGTTACCTGAAATGATAGGCGCTGTGATTGGACGCCTAGGCATCCAATCATAGCAGAGGACGGGAAGAGAGGCCGGGAAAAGACATCGAGGAGCACGGAGGACATCCCCGTCGTGACCCGCTGCCTCACTGAGACAGGTAAGTGCCGGGGGGCAGTGGATGCACACTGGCAGCATTTGATGGGCACAGTAGTAGCAATTGATGGGCACACTGGCAGCAGCTGATGAGCACAGTAGCGGCAATTGATGGGCGCACTGGCAGCAATTGATGGGCACAGTGTCAGCAATTGATGGGTACACTGGCAGCAATTGATGGGCACAGTAGCGGCAATTGATGAGCACACTGGCAGCAATTAATGGGCACACTGGCGGCAATTGATGGGCACAGTGGCAGCAATTGATGGGCACACTGGCAGCAATTGATGGGTACAGTAGCTGCGTTTGATGGCACAGTGGTGGCAATTTATGGGTACAGTGGCTGCATTTTAAGGAACAGTGGCTGAGTTTGATGGTACACAAAAAGAAAATGATATATTGCTCACACATGCCATGATTATATGTGGAATTGTACCCCAAAATACATTCCCGACGTGCATTGCGCTAAATGACGTCGCAAGGACATCATTGGTTTTGACATTAACGTAAATGGCGTCCAGCGCCATTCACGGACGACTTATGCAAACGACGTGAAATTTAAAAATTTGACGCGGGAACGATGGCCATACTTAACATTGGTTAGACCACCTAGAGGGCATGCTTAGTTTTACGCGACGTATCTCTACGGAAACGACGTAAATTTAGAGCGACGGGCAAAGCGGACGTTCGTGAATTGGCGTAACTAGTCATTTGCATATTCTACGACCGACCGCAATGGAATCGCCACCTAGCGGCCGGCCTAGAATTGCAGCCTAAGATCTGACGGTCACTTACACCTGTCAGATCTTAGGGCTATCTATGCGTAACCTGATTCTATGAATCAGGCGCATAGATACGACAATCGTATCTCAGAGATACGACGGTGTATCAGGAGATACGCCGTCGTATCTCTTTTGTGAATCTGGCCCTATAACTTTTGCGAAAACCAATAAATATACGCTTATTGCGATTTTTTTTTACTAAAGACGTGTGGCTGAATACATTTTGGCCTAAATGTTTGACTAAAATTGAGTTTATTCGATTTTTCTTATAACAAAAAGTAGAAAATATATATTTTTTTCCAAATTTTCATTTTTTTTCCGTTTATATTGCAAAAAATAAAAATCGCAGAGGCAATCAAATACCATCAAAAGAAAGCTCTATTTGTGGGAAGAAAAGGACGTAAAACATTTTTCGGTACAACATTGCATGACTGTGCAATTACCAGTTAAAGCAGCGCAGTGCCAAATTGTAAAAACACATTGGGTCCTTTACCTGCATAAAGGTCCGGGTCTTAAGTGGTTAAACTGTACATTGCAAATAACATGCAATGGCATAGACCCCCCTGAGATTTCGAGATTTAACAATTTGTAACCCAGCAGATTATTTTTTTAGTTCTTCTTTTATTTTATGGCACAAAAGTATTAAAAATCTCCTATATAACAAAGCAATTTATTGCGAATCTGCCTCACATTATTTTATTCTCATGTCTGTAAAGGTCATTCATGCTATCTTAGCCAACTACATAAAAATGTACTTTCCCCACATATCACCTCCTCTTCTGCTGCAGCAGCGGTCTCTGTGTCTCTGAGACGAGAACGGCAGGGAAAGGCACGGAGCACAGTAAGTACTATAAAGAAACACAGTTTTACCTTATGCTGAGGCCCAAGGGAAAAATTACCATGACTCAATTTCAAAAAAGAAAAAAAGCTCACACTGGCTGTTGGTATCCCATTGTCCCCCAAGATATCCAGCTACTTCACTTTGTGTTAGATGGCTATGGAAATCCTACAATGAGAAATCAGAATTACAGAAGACTTACTGTATAAAGAAAACAGAATAGAAAGCTAAAAATGTCTAAGACTCACCAGAAGTAGAAGAGCATTACTGCAAATGGATACATGGAAAGGCTGAAATTTGTTTATCGCCATAAAAGAGGTAAGCTGAACCAAGGTATGCGGGTCTCTAGAACAGCAGCAGAAGGATCAAATGTTCACCATGTATACTGAGTTACTGTGACATAAGCAGTAAAGCTAGATACATACACAGAGGAGCTGTCACATGCAGCAATGAATGTTTTTGTGCAATAGTGCACTCTGGCGCCATTCATTGGCATCCCTATGTACCTGCATTGCAAAGCACCAAAACAATGCACTAAGCTATTAACTGCCTTGCTAAAAAATAGTACAAGCACCTTTTTTAGGCACATTAGGAGGCCCATTCAAGTGAAGGGGCTTTCTTAACCTCTTCACCCCACCTGCACACATATATGTGTCATGCCGAGCAGCCCCATATATGCGGCCTGTTTAAACCACTTACTGTGCTGAGAGTGCGCTCTCTATGTGCTCCAACCACAGTAGCTGGTGGTTACTGGAATGCTCTCCATGCTTACTAGCAATCAGGGGCTTGCCGATCATGTGACTGCTGTGACAGTCAATCACAGTGGTCACATGACCTAAATCCCCACCTCTGTGGCTTTTAGAACACTTAAAGGACCGGGAGGCAGTCAGCAGGAAGGAGTTAACCTTTATACTTTGTGATTTTTGCACACGTTTAAAAAAACGACGGTTACTTACCGATAACGCTGTTTCTATGAAACCTTCCAGGACGGCAACACATGAGAGATGATAGGCTCTACCCAACAGGAAACACAATCAAATCACAGCTGTTTATAAGGCCCCACCTTACTCCTTGTCCCTCGGTAGTTGTAAAGTCATACTCCCACCAGTTCACAGGGGTTATTCCAACATTTAGGTACTTACCAATTAATGTGTACATACTCCTCCACCCATAACAGGGCGGGAAGTAGGCCTGCCGTCCTGGAAGGTTTTCGTAGAAACACAGTTTTTGGTAAGTAACCGTAGTTTTTTTCACCTCACCTTCCAAGACATCAACACATGAGAGGATAATAAAGGAATCCACAGGCCTACCTTAGGGTGGGACCACTGCCTGTAACACTTTTCGACCAAAGGCTAGGTCTTGCTGCAATAGGACCTCCACTTGGTAGTGCTTCAGGAAGATGTCTTGACTGGACCAGGTGGCTGCGTTATGGATCTGCTCCCAGGAGGCCCCTGCTTTTTCTAGCAACCATGAGGTTGCTAGAGCTCTAGTTGAGTGTGCTCTCAACTTTTCTGGTGCAGGTGTGCCTGAGCTTTCATACGCTATAATAATGGCTTGTCTTATCCACCTTAAGACTGAGGACTTTGATGCTTGGAGTCCCTTTCTAGGTCCAGAGAAAAGGATTAAAAAATGATAAGATTTTCTAAGATCCTTAACCCTATGCAAATATGTAAGGAGGCATCTCCTGACATCTAGACAATGACAGATCTTTTCCCCCTAATTTCTAGGGTTCTCACAAAATGGGCCAGATTCACGTAGAATTGGGCTACGCTGCGGCAGCGTAACGTATCCCATTTACGTTACACCGCCGCAAGTTTACAGCGTAAGTGCCTGATTCACAAAGCACTTACCTGTAAACTTGCGGCGCCGTATCGTAAATCCGCCCGGCGCAAGCCCGCCTAATTCAAATGGGGCGGGGACCATTTAAATTAGGCGCGTTCCCGCGCCGAACGTACTGCGCATGCTCCGTCCCTAAAATTTCCCGCTACAAACTAGGGTACATTTTATGGAATTTACACAGCTTTTAATTTATGACTGCCTATCTCATTTCTTGAGGTGCTAAAATGGCAGGGCAGTACAAAACCCCCCCCAAATGACCCCATTTTGGAAAGTAGACACCCCAAGCTATTTGCTGAGAGGCATGTCGAGTCCATTGAATATTTTTTTTTGTCCCAAGTGATTGAATAATGACAATGAGATAGAGGAAGCAGAAAGCCAGGCAAAATCCAAGCTTTCTTCTAATGAGGAGATCGGCTTGGGTCCAGACAGTGATGTTGAGGACATCAAGCTTGGTAGGCACCTTTTTGGTCTAGAAGACCCATTGTACCTGCTTAAGGTGTCTTCAGCTTTCTATAGGACTCAGGTTATGACTGCAGCCTAAGATCCGACGGTGTAAGTCACTTACACCTGTCGGATCTTAGGGCTATCTATGCGTAACCTGATTCTATGAATCAGGCGCATAGATATGACGGCCGGACTCAGAGATATATATTTTCTGAAAGCAGAAACCTTAGAGAATAAAATAGTGGTAGTTCCAATGTTTTATGTCACATGTTATTACCGCAAAGGTCTAGAGAATGCAAAATTTCAGTAAGAACACACTAAAGTGAATTTTTGGGGCAAACAAATGCAATAAACTACCGAAATATTTGGTAAAATACAAAAGACGAGGTTGCACCGAGTAAATAGTTACCCAATGTCCAACCTTAAATTTATGTGCACCTGTGAAATGGCGACAAACTTCAGTGCCCTTTATTTTCTATAGGCGACGCTTCAAAAGCCCCCTATAGGTATCAGTTTAGTGTTACGGAGGTCTTGTGTTAGAATTATTGCTCTCATTCTGGCATGTGCAGTGAAATCTAACATGTGTATTGCAATCAGGGTTTTCACGCATAGGCACACCCAACGCATGTGTTTACGTTCGTATGTGTGCATATGTGGGGGGAATTTTATGTGCTTGGGTGTAGCTTATTTTTTTTGCACAAAAAACAAAACTTTTACAAAAAAAATGTTTTCATTGCATAGGGGACTTGTCCCCCTATGTGATGTTTTTTATGTGACAAGTTCTCTTTTTGATAAAACATGGAGGGTCTAAAATACCCCAGGTGTCTCAATTGGGCTCCACTGATTCTTTCCAGGCTAATCTAGCCGGGGTCACAGAAAGGTTGATCCGGAACCAACGTCAAAGATGTCACTTTCTGTGTCACAACAAGAAGGGAAGGCGTCGGCACCTGCCATTTTGCTCCTAGGCCCCAAATGGGCAAGAGGAGCCCGGAAAGCATGGTGCGATGTGTGTGAGGCAAATGGGCAGCAGCTGCTGAATGCTTTCACCTGCCAGGCAGGAGTTTGTCTGTCAGTTTTACACACAATCCCGGTGCCTGAAGTCACCGGATTATGTGTGAACCCCCCACTGTACGGACAGGTGTTAATGCAATGCAAAGAGGGGCCCTTATTACTGGTCAATGACCGGGCCACTTTTTGCAATTTGGCACTGCGTCGCTTTAACTGACAATTGCGCGGTTGTGCGACATTGCTCACAAACAAAATTGCGCTATAAACAAAAATAGAGTGACAATTTTGAAAAAAAAATATTTTTTACTTTTCGCTGTAATAAACATCCCCAAAAATATATAAAAAACTATTTTTTTCCTCAGTTTAGACCGATACGTATTCTTCTACATATTTTTCGTAAAAAATATTGCAATAAGCGTTTATTGATTGGTTTGCGCAAAAGTTATAGCGTCTACAAAATAGGGGATAGTTTTATGGCATTTTTATTAATATTTTTTTTTTACTAGTAATGGCGGCGATCGTCGATTTTTATCGGTACTGCGACCTTATGGCGGACACTTCGAACACTTTGGACACATTTTTGGGACTATTGGCATTTTTATAGCGATCAGTGCTATAAAAATGCATTGATTACTATAAAAATGCCACTGGCAGGGAAGGGGTTAACACTAGGGGGCGAGGAAGGGGTTAATTATGTTCCCTGTGTGTGTTGAAACTGAAGGGGGGGTGGGACTGACTTGGGGAAATGACAGATCGCTGTTCATACATTGAATACAGACAATCAGGCATTTCTCCCCCTGACAGGACCGGGAGCTGTGTGTTTACACACACAGCTCCCGGTTATCGCTCTGTAACGAGCGATCGTGGGTGCCCGGCGGCTGATCGGCAATCGGTTAATGGTGTCATTTGTTGGCTTGTACACGCAGACTATAGTGGAGTAAATCTTCATATTCCTTTACCAGCAATTTCTGTTTGTGTACAAACATGTGGCATGGTACCGCACAGGTTAATGCATGACCTCTGTCTGTAGTGTGTGAATAAAACATATAATCCACAATCCCTGCATTTCTCAGTCTAGTGCTGGTGCAGAGGAGAGCTAATTCGATTTTACAGCCACAAACAGGCTGAGCATTCACAGACACACAGCTGATTATGCAGCTGGAATTTTTTTTTTTTCATTAGTACTTATCATTGTGGTGGAGATGATTCTAAAATCCCTATTTTCAAATTAGGCTAATTCTTTTTATTATTAGAATCACTGAAATGTTTATTTTTCCTATATTCCTTATACTGTTTATTTGTTTTTATACGCATTATGCATATGTATGTATAGGAATGATCAATACTGCTTATTTTCCTTGATAAGATTTGTCAGATATGAAATTAAGTTTTAAAAGTAATGAACTCAGCATTAAAAATATGAAGAACAAAAAGACTGAAGATTGAGAGCAAATACTGTCATCCTGCCTTTTCCCCTCGTGTTACAAATGTGTCTTCCGGCCCTTCCCCCTACTGCATTCCTAGATAGCTTTATTCCAAAACCCCCTTCTCGTTCCTTGCTCTGTATGGACTCAGTTGTAAGAGGAAAACCACCTCTTCCCCCCCTTGTGTGACGCTTGGAAGAAAACGTGCAGAGCTGAATGAACTTTTTACACTGAATGTGTGTGCAGCCTTCCCAGGAATGGACTTATGGGAGGAAACCATCCCTATATGGACTGACCAATGAGATCTTCATGCCAAGGACAAGCCACACTGGGGGGGCTGGGAAATGTGTAAGCTAACCAATCAAATGCATGTATTTGTGATTCTATGCTTTTAATAAAGCTGTGTGGGCTATAGCCCGCTCGCTCTCTTTGCTGGTGAACATTGGAAAAGTGAGATGTGGTCTGTTTTGTCTATAGATTGCACTGTCTCACCATATTAATTTGAATCAAACGGCAGGATAGGTTTCACCCTGAGAAATTGTGTCAGGAAATTCATTAATCTATTACCTTTTGGGCCCAACGTGGGTACTTTGCTTTATTTTGGAAATGCAACGCATCTGTACGGATGGCGACAGGCTGATCACCTTGACTTCCGTGCAGGCGTCTTGCGCTTTCCCAATCAAAGACGGCTGTTCTCGAGCAAGTATCTTTTTAAAGAGAACCCGCTCCTTCCTATCTGCCGGCTTGATGTCTATGTCTCATGTTTGATATACAGTATTTGTTTTCTGTTAGTTTGAATGTGACTGTTTCAGGGGTATGTCTGTAGGCGGTGGGTGGACAGTATCTTCCTTTCAGGGGTCCTGAGCCGGTCCGGTCTTGGGGTGGAGATGTTTATGTGTGCATGCTGTCACTGGATTCCTTCCTAAAACATCCATGATTTGCTGGTGTTGGTTGTGAGGTTGGCAGTATGCACATGTCAATATGTCTGGTCTGAAAGAAGAGGTTTTTGGGGTTCATTTAATTTTTTTTGTCTTGGCTAAGGGAGCTAAGAGGTTTTTGGGGTTCGCTTAACTAAGGGAGTTAAGGGCACTTAACTAAGAGGAGCTAAGTGAGGTATTTTTGGGGATTAAATTGGGGGGTTGCCCTGGATAAGAGAGCTAGGATCCTTATTTTGGGGGGTAAATTGGGGGTTGCTTTGGCCTAGCGAGGAGCGCTAGGATTTGGCTTGACTGGAATAGTCAAGATTTGGCGTAGCCAGGAGGGCTACGATTTGGAGGGCAGGGTGTTTAAATTGGGGGTTGCCCTGGCTAAGAGAGCTGGGGAACAAATATATTGGGGGTTGCTTTGGCCTAGCGAGGAGCGCTAGGATTTGGCTTGACTGGAATAGTCAAGATTTGGCGTAGCCAGAAGGGCTATGATTTGGAGGGCAGGGAGTTCTGAGGGTTTTCTTTTTACATTATACATATGTGTATAGAGACAAAATACATTTATGTATGTTTTGCTTTTTCATATTTTTGGGGCTAGGGGTTAAGAATTAGCGCCCTGCAGACAGAAGAGCTGAAAGAGTCGTATTCCATGTATATCGTGTTCTGTGTATGTATTGTCTGTCGGTGCATTTTTACATGTGTTTTTGTATGATTACAGCAAGCAGTCCGAAAGCTGGCTGCGTGAAGGTTTCCCCCTTCGCACCTCCCCCCCTGGAGTTTCAGATTTCTCTGCTGGTTAACAGAGGCAGAGATGGCCCCCCTCCCCTCACTGCATACTTAACTCTTTAGTTTTTTTTTTTTCAAAGAATGCTGTGTCTGTCTGATGGCATACTTAACCCTTCCTGTGTCTTATTGACCACATGTGTTAGCTGTTACGAGGAAAACAGGAAAAAAATACGTAGGAGACAGGTTTTTAAAATGGTTGAACTGGGATATTGCCACTGTTTCTTTATGATTGATGTATAGGATGGGATTGTAGTACCTCATAATTTACAGAAATGTGAGGTTTTGGGACAGCCCAGGCTATTTGTATATCCGAATCTATGTGTAAATTGGGGCTTATTTTTTTTAATAGTCCTAAGCTGACTTTCTGATCACAAATATGAAATCATGCCCCTCCCTGTAATGGTGGCACAAACTGGGTGTGCCTGGGCCCCTTCACCCCCCTCCCCCTTCCTTAGTTAACTCTTTCTGTGCTGGAAAGTAATTAATTCCCTCTTTTTCTTTCTCATCTCCCCCCTCTCCTGCTGAGGGACGAAAAAAACAATTAGGCGAAAGGTTTTTAAAAGACAGTCGCCTGTTTTTTTTACTAACTTACCTTTGTAGCTTATTTCCTTCCGCTGAGCTTGATTTATATATATATATATATATATATATATATATATATATATATATATATATATATATATAAAGTGGAGACTCTGATTCTTATCATTTTATCGGTTAGAGACAGCCTTGCCTACTTACCCTGACGATGGTATGTGATTCATGACCTGATACATAGAGGGCTTTTTGCCAGTTTGGTTGTTGTAATGTGGTACCCAGGGCATGTTACTATGATTATTATCCCTTCATTTCCCTCATGTTCTGCCCATGATGCCCCGGCTGATGGAGACATGGGCCCCGCCCAAATGCTGTTTTCTGCTGAAGGCCTTGCTCTAACTTGCCCCATCCTGCCCCTACCCCATGTGCAGTATTGCACTGTGAACGCAGGTGGTGCTCAGTGTTGCACTCTGAACGCAGATGGTATCATCTCCTGCCTGCTGCCCGCTGCCCATACTGGATTCTGTGCTCTGCAGGCCACCGGCTCTTCTTCTCTTCGTCCGCTTGTCCAGGGGGGTATAATATCATGCTATCTCATTGGACAAGCACAGAACGAAGAGAGTGGCAGACCTACCTTTAGGTAGAATCCGCTCATTTGCTGTCCTGGATGCCCCGACCCCAATGCCTTGATTCACTTTGTATGTTGATGGCTCCATGGGGTAGCTGAGGTGGTAGAGAGTGAGTAAATCCTTGCGTTCATTGCTACAGTTCTTGTGTTTACAGTCACAAAAGAAATATGAGGGGATTCTGGGTATCACATTAGAACGTTTTAGATATCACATTTAAACGGTTTTATTCCACATACCATGCCATGCCACCCTCAGGGTTAGTGGGAAAGTGGCCCCAAGGGGGTAGCATTCATTATCCCCTTTTGCAATTACAGTCTGATACTTTGAGAAATGATGTGTCCGCTCTTGAAAAATAGTTAACTAATATCCGTGTACGAGTTTTTCTCGCATTTCTGATGTAGGTACCGATAATTACCGATATCCCCTGGGTGATGATTAAGAGGTTCCTTCGAAAACATTCTCTGGAGATGAGATATGATGGACTGTGCCACCCACATCTGAATGAAACTATATATCTTTTTTTCAAATACATGGGATTGTGACCACTGGGGTTTGTGGGTTGGAATATGGTTGATATATAGATCCCAAAGGGGGGTCCCGGACAAGTTTAAAGTAATTACAGGTTTTGAGTCCCATAAACACTGTGAGATATTACATAGGGTAATTAGTTAATTAATGTCAGCGTGTAAAGAAGTTCTCTAATGAGATAATTAAGTTTAATTCTGCCTGTAAATGTTTATGAATATGTTATCCCCAACAACTGAAAATGTATTATGACATGTCAAAGCATAAACATGGGATTAGAACAAAGGTTTAATAGAAAAATTATTGATTGAGATTATGTGAAGAATTGTATACAATTCAGATAATTTAACTGAAATCCTACAGATCTGGTTGTAAGAATTAATAAGTTGAGGATTGAGCAATGTTTACAACAGATTCTAAACTTGGGTTTGGTTTATTATAAGGAAAAGAAATTGGAAGCAACTGCGCTAATGAAATTCTAATGCAATGAGGTAGTCCTCCTAAAGAGTACTAATCTGAAAAAAAGCTGCACCTTACTGTGTACGGTGAAACAGTGAAAACATAAAGAAAAATAACAAGATGCGCTAAGTATGAACAAAATATAACAACATATAACAAATCAATGTCCATAGGTGAAAGTGGAAAAAAAAGATATTTTTTGATGAAAAAAAGTCTTTAAAGGGACGGCAAAGTTTCTATCCACCCATATAGTGAAAAAACAAAAGGAGATGAGCCAAATGATCCAAAGAAGAGTCCAAGGATAAGAGGTGACTATCCCAAAGTAGTGATCCACCACCAAGAACAAATTTAGCCTCTTACCGGATGTCCGGCGGTCTCTTAACTAAAAGAAGACCCCAGAAAGCATGATAATAGAAGAACCACTGGAGATCAAATTGCAGGTGGGCTGGGCTGGAAAACAATCTTTATCCCGTTCCAATGCTTACGAACTCGATCAACAGGTCACATGAAAAGACATATAGGGACCGCAATAGTGTAATACCATAGGCGTATTTATTTTAAAAGAAGTCAAAAACACACTTACATTAAAACAATGATAAAAGGGCATGTCAATTGGAGCTCCGGCCGGAAGCTGACCAAAAAACCCGTTCAATAATGAAGAAGTCGTGCAGGTATGCGGGGGGTGATCCGATGCAGCACTCGTTCCGCCCGACCGGTTTCGCGATAAATCGCTTCCTCTGGGGCATGGGTGACACACCGGATCAACCCCCCTTAAATAACAAACATAATTGTGAGATAAAGCAGCACCACGGGCGCGCATGCGCAATGGCAGCGCAGACCAAGCCTCGATCTGGGCCGCCAGTGGAGCGCAATTGTAATTAATACCCCGTGGGCTGATATTAGCAAAAACCACACAAATTCTCGTGTGGAGCGCCAGAGGGTTGACAGACCGACCGAGAGGCAACAGGGGGAATCAATTATGTATCCCCGTGTGTCCTCCTCCGGGTCTAATCCGTCTCGTTCTGGAACGCAAATGCGGTACTTCCGCATGTCGTCATCACGCGCGTACGTCGTCACGCGTCAGCGCGAGACCACGCCTGCTGGAAGTCAGTGGAAATCATGGGCCAATAGACTGCAAAACAGTGCGGGCCAAGCCTCTGTTTGAATTAGAGGAAATAACCACACACTAGATGCAGCGATTGGACGGGAGCGCCTCACTACAGGAGGCACAGAGGCCCAAAAAGAAAAAAATCTCAAAAGAAAAAAAATATACCGTAAATAATATCTGTATGGCACTACAGGGCGAGACCAGCTGGCATCACAGGTTAACCCCCCAAGTACCAACAGAAATCATTTTAATTTCTTAAACTGGATATGGAAAAAGAAAAATTTGTTATAGAAATATATTTACATTAAAATCGATATTGAGAAATATTTTTACATTAAATCTCATGCTGTACGAGCTTATATGTAATTGCAACACATAAATTACTCGGACTGCCCTCTCTATTACCTTTCAAGTAAATATTATGAAATTGATATGCATTGAAACTCCTACTAGTGCAGAAGTACTCCAATAACATAAAATAGCAGTGTATAACTACAGCATAAAAAGAATAGACCATAAACATGAATCTTTGAAAAATCATATGAATATTACAGTAAAGGGAAATGGTATTTCATATATTATAAAATATTTAACTATGTCAGAAAAGGGGACAAAAATTTTATTTTTTTTATTTTTAAGAATTATTAATAAAAGCGTTAATATCTGTGTCGATATTAAGCCCGAAAGGCGTGTATGTTTTGACACGGTGAATCCACGCCATTTCTTGTCTGGAGATTTCCCGGACAAGATTACTGCCCCTCCAATGGGGGCGATATTTGTCAATCCCTATAAATAGGGTTTTGGAGGGATCCCTATTGTGCTTCAGATCGAAGTGTCTTGATACCGAGTGCTTGTCATACCCACTCCTAATCTTAGAAATGTGTTCATTGAGCCTGACCGATAGTGCCCTCTTAGTGCGGCCAATGTACTGAAGCCCACAAGGGCACTGAATGAGGTATATAACCCCTTTTGTGGAGCAGGTGATCAGAGGCTCAATGACAAACTGTTGTTGGGTTGCTGAGGACTGGAAAGAACAAACCCTCCTGTCCCTACAGCTATTCAAGGAACAGACTTGGCAGCGTTTACACCTATAGTAACCAGTCAGATTCTCCAAAAAGGTCCTAGCAGCCTTCGGTGGGTCCTGTACACTCGGTGCAATGCGACTACCTATCGTAGAGGCGCCCTTAAAAATCACATTTGGTTGTGTTGGAAGAATAGGCGCTAAAACTTGGTCTGTGGTTAAAATGTGCCAATGTTTCTTTATAAGTTTCTTCACACTAAAATGTTGTGCAGAGAAGGTTGTGATGAAAGGCAAAGAGAATCTCTCATTTTGAGCTGCTGGAATTTTTTCTGCTAATAAGGAGGCCCTTGCAGTATTCCTGGTTCTATCCATAGATTGGGTCAAAGAGACTGTATCATAACCCTTCTCCTCAAACCTTTTAGAGAGCACTAAAGCTTGACTCTCAAAGACTTGATTTTTGGTGCAATTTCGTTTGAGACGCATAAATTGACCTAGGGGTACAGATTTTAGCCAAACTGGAAGATGACAGCTATCCAAAGGTATAAATGAGTTACGATCCGTAGGTTTAAAAAAAGTGGATGTAACGAATTCCCCATTCTCAATGGTGATCTGAAGGTCCAGGAAATGTATGGAATGTTGGCTAGACTCAAAGTTAAGCTTGATGCCCCTGGTGTTCAGATTCAACTCTGCCATGAACTTAGTAAGTTCATCACCACAACCATCCCATAGGAGGAGGACGTCATCGATATACCTACGCCAAAGTAGAACCTCAGGGCGGCGGTGGTGATCGATGACGTCCTCCTCCCACTTAGCCATAAAAAGATTGGCCAAGCTTGGAGCGTATTCTTCTCTGCACAACATTTTAGTGTGAAGAAACTTATAAAGAAACATTGGCACATTTTAACCACAGACCAAGTTTTAGCGCCTATTCTTCCAACACAACCAAATGTGATTTTTAAGGGCGCCTCTACGATAGGTAGTCGCATTGCACCGAGTGTACAGGACCCACCGAAGGCTGCTAGGACCTTTTTGGAGAATCTGACTGGTTACTATAGGTGTAAACGCTGCCAAGTCTGTTCCTTGAATAGCTGTAGGGACAGGAGGGTTTGTTCTTTCCAGTCCTCAGCAACCCAACAACAGTTTGTCATTGAGCCTCTGATCACCTGCTCCACAAAAGGGGTTATATACCTCATTCAGTGCCCTTGTGGGCTTCAGTACATTGGCCGCACTAAGAGGGCACTATCGGTCAGGCTCAATGAACACATTTCTAAGATTAGGAGTGGGTATGACAAGCACTCGGTATCAAGACACTTCGATCTGAAGCACAATAGGGATCCCTCCAAAACCCTATTTATAGGGATTGACAAATATCGCCCCCATTGGAGGGGCAGTAATCTTGTCCGGGAAATCTCCAGACAAGAAATGGCGTGGATTCACCGTGTCAAAACATACACGCCTTTCGGGCTTAATATCGACACAGATATTAACGCTTTTATTAATAATTCTTAAAAATAAAAAATAAAAAATTTTTGTCCCCTTTTCTGACATAGTTAAATATTTTATAATATATGAAATACCATTTCCCTTTACTGTAATATTCATATGATTTTTCAAAGATTCATGTTTATGGTCTATTCTTTTTATGCTGTAGTTATACACTGCTATTTTATGTTATTGGAGTACTTCTGCACTAGTAGGAGTTTCAATGCATATCAATTTCATAATATTTACTTGAAAGGTAATAGAGAGGGCAGTCCGAGTAATTTATGTGTTGCAATTACATATAAGCTCGTACAGCATGAGATTTAATGTAAAAATATTTCTCAATATCGATTTTAATGTAAATATATTTCTATAACAAATTTTTCTTTTTCCATATCCAGTTTAAGAAATTAAAATGATTTCTGTTGGTACTTGGGGGGTTAACCTGTGATGCCAGCTGGTCTCGCCCTGTAGTGCCATACAGATATTATTTACGGTATATTTTTTTTCTTTTGAGATTTTTTTCTTTTTGGGCCTCTGTGCCTCCTGTAGTGAGGCGCTCCCGTCCAATCGCTGCATCTAGTGTGTGGTTATTTCCTCTAATTCAAACAGAGGCTTGGCCCGCACTGTTTTGCAGTCTATTGGCCCATGATTTCCACTGACTTCCAGCAGGCGTGGTCTCGCGCTGACGCGTGACGACGTACGCGCGTGATGACGACATGCGGAAGTACCGCATTTGCGTTCCAGAACGAGACGGATTAGACCCGGAGGAGGACACACGGGGATACATAATTGATTCCCCCTGTTGCCTCTCGGTCGGTCTGTCAACCCTCTGGCGCTCCACACGAGAATTTGTGTGGTTTTTGCTAATATCAGCCCACGGGGTATTAATTACAATTGCGCTCCACTGGCGGCCCAGATCGAGGCTTGGTCTGCGCTGCCATTGCGCATGCGCGCCCGTGGTGCTGCTTTATCTCACAATTATGTTTGTTATTTAAGGGGGGTTGATCCGGTGTGTCACCCGTGCCCCAGAGGAAGCGATTTATCGCGAAACCGGTCGGGCGGAACGAGTGCTGCATCGGATCACCCCCCGCATACCTGCACGACTTCTTCATTATTGAACGGGTTTTTTGGTCAGCTTCCGGCCGGAGCTCCAATTGACATGCCCTTTTATCATTGTTTTAATGTAAGTGTGTTTTTGACTTCTTTTAAAATAAATACGCCTATGGTATTACACTATTGCGGTCCCTATATGTCTTTTCATGTGACCTGTTGATCGAGTTCGTAAGCATTGGAACGGGATAAAGATTGTTTTCCAGCCCAGCCCACCTGCAATTTGATCTCCAGTGGTTCTTCTATTATCATGCTTTCTGGGGTCTTCTTTTAGTTAAGAGACCGCCGGACATCCGGTAAGAGGCTAAATTTGTTCTTGGTGGTGGATCACTACTTTGGGATAGTCACCTCTTATCCTTGGACTCTTCTTTGGATCATTTGGCTCATCTCCTTTTGTTTTTTCACTATATGGGTGGATAGAAACTTTGCCGTCCCTTTAAAGACTTTTTTTCATCAAAAAATATCTTTTTTTTCCACTTTCACCTATGGACATTGATTTGTTATATGTTGTTATATTTTGTTCATACTTAGCGCATCTTGTTATTTTTCTTTTGGTTTATTATAAGGTTCCCCAGGAAAAATATTAAAATATGAAAGTTATGTTCAATCTAAAAACTTTATAAAAATAGTAAAAAATAGTAAAAATAAAATTAAAAACAAACAAGTTTTTATAACATGGTGTTTCTGACAGGGTGGAGATTTTGGATTGGGAGGAGGAGGTTCTTGTGAAAATGGCCACTTCACAGTTCATTAGGCTGGAGCTAGTCTGTGAATTTCACAAGTTTGTCCTCTAAACAAACTTTTGTCGTGCTGTAGTCAAGAAAAGTCATATTATAATGTAATGTACATGATTTTTTGGCAGATGTACAAACCAAATATGTTTAAAGATTTTTAAAAAAGGGTTAAAAATTAGAAAAACGGTACAATTCGATTGTATGGTATATGGTGTATCGTATAGATCTTGTCCAATTTGGGAAAAGGGGGGGGGAACAAATGTGTTTTCCTGTAGAGAGTATTAAGGAGATGTGATCTTAACTGCTAGAGATCAGGTTACACGGCCTGACATGCTGAATGCTGGCTTGAAACCAGAAACCATGTAACTTTCTCTCTCTAAACTAAAAATTTGGGTTTTTGCACCATCTGTTTTGAAGAACATCTTGTAACAACTGGATGTTAAAAAGAAAAGGTCAGTTAAAATAGTGAAAAATAAAGATACAATATGAACAGATTATGCAGTGTGATAAAGCCACAGTTATGCAAATTAATCATTCAAAAGTTACTTTATACATTTTTCAGTGGACATTTATAGGGAAGGAATTTTTTGCTTTTATCCATATATAGGCAGAATTGAACTTTCTGAGTATCTGTCTACACTGAAAAATGATCTTAAGACTTGTGTTTGCTTAGCAGTCACAGAGTGACAGAACACATGTGGTTCAATTAATCATACTGTATAATTGGTTCAGAAAAAGTACTTAAACATGATTAAGTTTCTTTTAGAAATAAGGGGCCAAATTCTCAAAAAGCTGTGCAAATTTAGTATTATCTAACTTATGTCATTTAAGTTACGGCGCCCTAAGTTGGTGTCGTAAGTGCCGTATCCACAGCGCATTTGCGCACAAAATTGCGCCATCCTTAACCTAAGTTCCAATGCGTAAGGCGTGGTTATGGCAAGTGGGAATGAAGTGGGCGTGCTTCATTGTAATGAGCCGTGACCCCATGCAAATGAAGGGCCGGCCGTACTGCGCATGCGCGCACGAATCTGGACCTCACTGGGCATGTGCAGAACTTTGCTCATCGCAATCAGTGAGATAGGTAAAAGGCCAAGCGTACTTAGTTTGAGGATCGCCCTGTGTCTAAATAGCCCCAGTCAAACACACTTCTATTGCAAAAGTATTTCCCTGTGTTCCCTTCCTAAAGCATGTTGCTTCTGCTTTGAACGTTTGTCAGTGTTTGTTGGTAAGATTTGTTTGTGAGAAAAGTTGTTGAGGAGTTGGAGAGTATTAGTTGGTGTTTGTTTTTGATAATTTGTTATTTGTTTTGATTGTTTGCCTGTTTGTTTTTGATAAGTGTTTCTTTTTTGGTGTGTGATTGTTTTTTGTTTCCCTTTTTTGCCTGTTTGTTTTTGAATTTATAGTAGCTGTCTGTTTTTTTTTTTTTTTGCTTGTTTTTCTTTTCTTTGTTGTGTGTGTGTATTGTTGATTGTTTTTTGGGTGAGTTCCCTGTTGCTGGGTGTTGTCTGTCATGGCCCCCAAGCGCAGGAAGCTAAATTTTACAGTGGCAGAGAAGCATATACTTGCTCAGGGCGTCATAAAATATGGGCGATTTCTCCATGGCCCTGAGAGCCACAACACCACCCCGGCCAGGAGGAAGGAGATCCTTAAAAAGATCACCGATCGGATCAATGCGGCGGGGGGGGGGGAGACCAGGACCATCGCTGGAGTTAAAAAAAAAAAAAATGATTTGAAGAGCGTGTCCCGGAACAAGCTGGCAACGCTGCATGCCCATACCAGGGGCACTGGAGGAGGGGGACCCTGCCCAGTCAGGATGAGTGAGGAGGAATGGGCAGTGGCCCAGTGTTTCCACCCACAGCAGGTGGTGGGCCTGCCTGGCTTTGACTCTGATCCTCTTATGAGGACAGGTAATTTTTTTTAATTTTCTATCTGGTGATTAGCATGTGTGGGTGGGGGAAGGGAAGATGTGCCAAGTGTGTGGATCCACCAACATGTGATTGTTTTGTGTCCTCCCCAGATGGCCAGGAGGTTGCAGCCCCATCAGACCAGGAGGTTGCTGGGTCATCAGCCCAGGAGGTGGCAGCCCCATCAGGTCAGGAGGTTGCTGGGTCATCAGCCCAGGAGGTGGCAGCCCCATCAGGTCAGGAGGTGGCAGCCCCATCAGGGCAGGAGGTGGCAGCCCCATCAGGGCAGGAGGTTGCTGGCCCATCAGGGCAGGAGGTTGCTGGCCCATCAGTGCAGGCTGCTGCACCACCCCCAAGACAGGCTGATGCAGAGTCCCAAGAAGGGCAGGATTCGCCATGGGAGGGGAGTGCCCACAACTCCCCTAATTTGGATGTTGAGTGGGAGGAGGATGAGGGGGAGGAAGATGAGAATATTGATATTGGCCAGCAAATCCTGATGGGCCAAGATATGACCTTTGAGTCATCCCCTGAGGGAACCCCAGAGGCGCACAGCAGTCAGGCCACCATCATGGGTGGCCCCTCCCAACCCTCCTCCAACATGCAGCAGCACCCATGGGTCACTCCAACCCCTCCTCCAAGGCCACAAGCCTCAGGGGCAAGTAGGAGGCCGACCCTGGAAACCAGGGGGGGGTTTGTCCGTCTGCCAGTCAGTCTGTTGAGGGACAATGCCCGGCAGACCCGTAGTCTGGCTGAACTAAAAAAATCTATGAGCAAGGTGGAGCACAGCCTGGGTTTAATGAGGGAGTCACTGGGTGACGTGGCCACCAACTCAGTGGGGGTCATCACGTGTTTGTGGGACCTGAAAAACGCAACAACAGGCGTGGCCCAGGAGGTGACTGCCCTCACCCAGGCTGTGCAGGCCAATACCCGGGCTGTGCAGGCCAATACCCGGGCTGGCCAGGCTAATACGACTGACATTACTGCCTGTCTGACAAGGATAGCCGTGGCCTTGGAGGGCAGGCCAGCAGGAGGACAGACACCAGGGGAGGCTCCTACTTCCCCTGCACAGACCCCCCCCATGAAAATACTCCCTCCCCTGCACAGACCCCCCCCATGAAAATACTCCCTCCCCTGCACAGACCCCCCCCCCATGAAAATACTCCCTCCCCTGCACAGACCCCCCCGTGAAGATCCCCCAGTCGGCCGTGCCCGTGCCCGTGGCCGTGCCCGTGCCCGTGGTCAGCCCAGAAGGAGCACTCGGCAACATCATTAAGTTGCAGGGCTACTTTTTTTTTTTTTATAATGTACTTATGATTTGGTTTATGTGTGTGAATGATGTGTGAATGTGGGGGGGGGGGGTGGCATTCCTGAAAACATAAGGGTGTCACCCTCAGTTTTGGTGGAGTAGGGATCCCCAGGACCAGGGAGAAGTCATCCCAGGTTCCTGAATGGTGTATGAATGCACAGTGACATAATTGGAGCTGTGGCGGGGCGTTACTGTTCCCAAGTACCAAAGGGGGGGGGGGTACTTGGATCTAATCCAATTCGATGTGCATGTGATGTGTCTGTGCTAGGGACCACAGTGACGTGCATTCATGCATTCTCATTGTGAGATAATTAATGTGCGTTTTGTATCAAAAAAGACATTCTCATTGACATATAAGTAATGTGCATTTTATGTGCAAAGAAAATGTTTAAAGGTCACATAATCTCTGTGATTTTTTCTTGGCAAAGCAAAAAAATAAAGATAATTAGGGTCCATTTACTGGGCAAAGATGCCTTCAGCCAGTTGTCTCCTTATTGCCTGGCCCTCAGCAGACCGGGTAGAGGTGGTTGGGGGGGGGGATTGCCTGGGTGGGGGGTTAGGTCAGGACATATCTCAACATGCAGGCCCCTTCTCAGAGCAAAATTATGGAGGATGCAACATGCCCCAATAATTTGACAGACAAAGTCTGGGGAATACAAGAGTGTACCCCCAGTCTTGTCAAGGCATCTGAATCTCGACTTGAGAAGGCCAAATGTCCGCTCTACTATTGACCGGGTCTGGATGTGCACCTCATTGAATTTGCGTTCTCCGGGTGTTTGGGGGTTCCTAAAGGGGGTCATCAGGTGGGGTCCCAACGCATATCCAGAGTCACCTGTAAGGGAAAAGACAGGAGGATATTAGTCATGCATGTGCCCCTTGTGATGTCTGCTCCAAGTCTTGGTAGATCTTGGTCTGCCGTAGAATGAAGCTGTCGTGGCACGACCCTGGAAACTTGGCACAAACGTGCCAGATGAGGCCATGGGCATCTACAATCAGGTCTTCACAGGTGAGTATAAAGTTGCTGTACAAGCTCCCAGAGGAGCTGGCTCCCAATTGATGGTGGCTTCACATGTGGACTCTCTGATCAGAAGTGCATTCTTTGATCAAAAGTGCGAGTTAAAAACCAGGAGTTGGATATCATCTGCTTCTGCTTGCAGATTTTTTTTCCCCTCTTTTTCTCTGACACTTTTTAAACAGCTTTTTTTCTTTTTCCTTTCTGCTAATTAAGGGGAGGGTTTAATTGTTCACAGGTGTGTGTTTGTTCACAGGTCTTCACAGGTGAGTATAAAGTTGCTGTACAAGCTCCCAGAGGAGCTGGCTCCCAATTGATGGTGGCTTCACATGTGGACTCTCTGACCAGAAGTGCATTCTTTGATCAAAAGTGCCTGAGTTAAAAACCAGGAGTTTGAAACAGGAGGTAAGACAGGAGTCTTCATTATTTTTTTTCAATCACTGATCCAGAACAAGCTTGCAGCTAATAAAGTTGGAACTCTTGCTATATAGATTCAGCGGTGCAGCAGACGCTCTCATCTTAGTCTGCTCACCCCAGGGATAGTGAGAGCAGGACGCTCTCAAACGAGTCGGCTCTCCCCAGGGATAGTGCAGCCAGGCAGGGTCCTCCCAGCTCTCGGCTGCTGCAGACACAGCACAAAAAAACAGGACTAAGACCCCCCCCCCACACCCCCCCAGCCAATTGATCCAGGGTTGCACCGATCGCCGTTAAGGGGTCAGGAAGGAATTTTTTCCCCCGATCGCTGTAGATTGGCACAGCACGCCTGGGGTTTTTCGCCTTCCTCTGGACCAATCGGGGAGAGAAGACTCAACGAGTGATGGCTCACTTGGACAGTCTTCCACCCATCACGTCCGGCGTCTCGCGGCTCTTCCCGCATCCGCACCAGACCAGGCCTCATTCGCGGCCGCCGCAATTAGGAAAGACTGACGACAATGTGACTGGCGACAATGGCTAATCTGCGATACTCTGCGGACTCTATTCGGGGTCTGAGACAATTCGCAACAGCATTACCAGCCGTCACCAAAAAGGCCTTAAAAATAGAGCAACTTTTGAGATTCGATCGACGATCGACCATCAAAAATGTTAACTATTTAACCCAGCTCAAGCACATATCATGTGCTTTGATCAACACAAGATCGGCAGTAAAACACCGATTAGAAATCCACGATTTCTTACTACAAAACGATCTAGACTGCCTCTTTATTACAGAAAGCTGGCTCTCAGACGACTGCAACACCATTCTCGGAGAATTGGTGCCAGAAAACTATCGCATTATAACGGAAAACAGAATAGGGCAAAGAGGAGGAGGCCTGGCGGTGATCCATAAGTTTCACCTTGCAATCACTAAGCCGGTCCTTCAAAATCCTCTTCCATTCATGGAAACCCTAAGGCCCCGTACACACGATAGAATCCATCCGCAGATAAATCCCAGCAAATGGGTTTCTGCGGATAGATCCTATGGTGTGTACACGCCAGCGGATCTGTTTCCGCGGAGAAATCTCCTCTGGGATGGATTCCAGCAGATCGGATATTTGCTGACATGCACAACAAATCCATCTGCTGGAATCCATTCCAACGGATGGATCCGCTCGTCTGTACAGACTCACCGGATCCATCCGTCCAAAGGGATTCCCCGCACGCGTCGTAATGATTTGACGCATGCGTGGAATTCCTTATATGACAGCGTCGCGCCCGTCGCCGCGTCATAATCGCGGCGACGGCGCAACACGTCATCGCCAGAGGATTTCCGAGCGGATTTCAATGCGATGGTGTGTACACTCCATCGCATAGAAATCTGCGGAAATCTTTGAGAGGATTTATCCGTGGAAACGGTCCGCTGGACCGTATGCGCGGATAAATTCTCTCGTGTGTATGGGGCCTTACTCTTCAACTTCAAACTTCCCCCCAGGAGACTGTTCACATTCTCCTCTGCTATAGGCCACCTGGGCCAAAATCGCAGTTTTTGCCATCTTTAACGGAGTTTATATCCACTTATACCCTTAACAGCAAACACCTTTTGCTGCTCGGGGACTTTAATCTGTGGGTCAACTCCGCACAGGATCCCATTGCGGACGCCTGCATCGATCACCTGGAGGGATTAGGGCTACAGCAACTTATATGCGGGCCAACACATGCTTCAGGTCACACACTCGACCTAATTTTCAGACAAAATCTGAAAATAAGCATTTTAGAAAATGAACCATTGCCATGGACAGACCACCATGCAATTAATTTCATAATCTCCAAAATTCCCCCAGTGATAAAAGCACCCAAGCCGGTGACAATACACTGGGCTAGATCTCAGAAGAAGCTCCATTCGGAACTCTTCAAATCTACCTTGGGAAACAGAATCAAAACAATCCATCCACATCAAACAGCCGCAGATACACTGGAGGCCATAAACGCAGCCCTGCTACAGTCAGCCGATTTAGTAGCACCGAAACGCAAAGCCTGCATCCGAAAAAGAAAGTCCGGCTGGTTCAACAACCAGCTGTCGCTTCTGAAGCAAGAGCGCAGAAGGGCGGAAGCCGCCTGGAAAAGAAGCCCTGCAGAGGATAACCTCATCATCTACAAGGCAATAACAACACGATATCATAAAGAAATCTTCAAAGCCAAGAAACATCATTTTTCTATGGCGATTAACAGTGCCCTAAACCGCCCCCGCGAACTCTTCAAGATGGTCACCCAGACCATGAATCCAGGATGTCTTGAAGTCCCCAACTCAGACACCCAAGAGTTCTGTAATGAACTATCGGATTTCTTCATCAACAAAATTGAAAGAATCCGGGAAAGCATCTTGCAAAACAATACCCCCCTCAACCCCACCGTCAATTAACCACAAAACACCCACAGAAACGCTCTACAATCAACTAAGTTCACTCTGGAACTGATCTCCATCGATACCACAAAAAATATCATTGGTGCTTTGCGGAACAGCACATCGCCCAATGATATCATCCCCACCAAACTGCTGAAGGAATGTGCCGACATCCTGGCACCACCCATCACACAGCTTATAAACCAGTCATTTAAGGAAGGCACAGTGCCATCCCTGTTGAAAGAGGGCACAATCCAGCCCATCTTGAAAAAACCTAACCTGGATCCCAAGGACCCAACTCACCGCCGTCCCATAACAGGCCTAAATGTTCTCTCCAAGATAATGGAGAAAGTAGTGGTACAACAGCTGCAACCACAATCTACTGGATCCATTACAATCAGGCTTCCGTCCCGGACACGGGACAGAAACGGCCTTACTCAAAATATGGGACGATGCCCTCGAGGCCGCAGACGAAGGAGAAGCTTGTCTCCTGGTTCTGCTGGACCTAAGCGCAGCCTTTGACACGGTAGACCACAAACTGTTACTGATGCGACTAACCAAGGTAGCAGGAGTCGCAGAAGGTGATTTACCATGGTTTTCTTCCTTTCTTGAAAACCGATCACAAACAGTTAAACTGGGTTCTTTCACGTCGGAAAAGCGCACGGTGTCATGTGGAGTCCCCCAAGGATCCCCCCTGTCACCGGTGCTTTTCAACATCTATCTTCGCCCTCTCTTTGATATTATCAGTAGCCAAGAACTACTCTATCACTCTTATGCAGACGATACGCAACTGTATTTTCGCATCTGCAACAAAAAGGATCATCATCCCAGTTTAGAGAAATGTCTCTCTTTGATAGAAAACTGGATGACAAAGAGTTATCTTAAACTCAACAGTTCAAAAACAGAACTCCTTATGTTTCACGCCAGCCGAAAGAGTCAACTGGCAACAACCTGGACACCCCCGCCCATTCTGGGCCAAATCATCACCCCTAGCTCCAAAGTCAAAAGTCTCGGGGTCATTTGTTGCGCCTACTACGCAGACTTATTCCATTTATTCCCAAAGAAGACGTAGCAGTCGTGGTGGGAACAATCGTGAATTCCAGACTGGACTATGCTAACGCCCTTTACCTCGGACTCCCAAAGTACCAAATCGCCCGTCTGCAAGTCGTTCAGAATACGGCCGCCAGACTGGTGACTGGGAAAAAAAAATGGGAATCAATCTCACCTTCGCTGAGAACCCTTCACTGGTTGCCAGTAAAAGACAGAATTGCATTCAAAGCACTCTGCCTGACACATAAGTGCATCCATGGGAAGGCTCCGCAATATCTTTGCGACAAGATAGAACCTCACAATTCGAATCGCGTTCTGCGATCCACCGACCAAAATCTGGTCAGAGTACCAAAAACCAAATACAAGTCCAAAGGAGAAAGAAGGTTTGCTTTTCAAGGTCCGAGACTATGGAACGCTTTGCCAACCAGCATTCGGTTGGAGGAAAACCACCTGACTTTCAGAAGACAGATCAAAACTCTGCTCTTCTGATGTCATGAGACACGAACAACTAGCGCCCAGAAGCGATTCAGTTCGCATGCGCCGCGCTTTATAAGTTTTTCATTCATTCAAGTTTTCATTCACAATCATCTGGACGTTGATGGAATGCCACCCTTTTCTGTTTCTGAACAGGTGTTCAGTTTCATGGGGGGGCTGTAGTGCCACATGGGTGCAGTCTATCGCCCCGATGGTCCTTGGGAAGCCAGCAATGCTGTAGAAGTCAGTCATGGCTTGCAGACGCTGCTCCTCCTGGGTGGGCTTCACAAATTGATTGGTCATGCGCCGCAGTATGGCAGGGACCACCTGATGGACACATTGGCTCATTGTCGACTGCACCATCCCAGCCAGACCTCCAGATGCACGCTGGAATGAGCCACTGGTTAAAAAATGGAGGGTTGCCATCACTTTATGTAGAGGTGTCAGGGCATGGGAGCGTCTGGTTGGGGTGATAAGATCCTCCTGAAGTAGTTGGGTGATCTCCAGGATGGCTTCCCTATCAAACCTGAAGTTGCCATACACCTCATAATCTGGCATTTGGAAAAGATCACGCCGTGGCCGATAAACTCTCGCCTGTGCCCTCATCCTCCTCCTCTGTGCCCTCCTCCTCCTTTGTGCCTGTAAGGCGGCAAGTGCCGTCAGAATCATTGATGCCCCTGGCATTTTTAAAGACAGATCCTTCTCAACTATAGCTCTAGTCACTACCTACAGCAAACCCTTCCACGGCATGTGTAAAATTAGGGCTGCTTTTATAATGTGGAAATTTAGTCAGGGAAACTAACAGGTGCGCACAGGGCGGAAAATACGCCGCACACACTTAATTTTGAGAATCGCCCTAACTCCCTCATTTGCATCTTTGCCTATCAAAAACAGCGGCGAGACTAGCGTAATTTGCGCCCGGGGATGCGCAGGTGTAACTAATTTAGGTAGGGCTGAAAATACGGAAATCTGTGCTTAACTCGTTTTGAAGATCGTGCGCAAATATATGCGCCGTGTAAATTTAGAAAACTTGAGTTAAGTCTGCGTATCTCTTTTGAGAATTTGGCCCAAGATATTTAGGAAAGCCCAATCTAAATGTTCTTTTGCAAAATTAATATGGTTATAAGTAAAGTATAGTAAAGAAAAATACTATAATCTGGTAAAAATATTACTTTTACAAAATATAATTAGTCACAGAATAAAGATGGGGGACGATGAAAATTTTGTCTCAGTACAGACTGATAATGAAGATATTGTGAAATTCATTGTGAAAATAATTGATTCCAACAATAATGGATAGAGTTATTTTTAAATGAAGATATTTGTTTTTGCATATCCAGGTACCTGACAGATTGACTGACAAATTGATGAATTGATTTTTTGTTTGAGCTAATGAAAGAAATTTTGAACTATTCATTATTAGAGCATTTTGTCATCAGACTTCTGAATATTGTTTTATTATGTTTATAGAGAGATTCAAAAGGCAGAGAGTAATCTGATATTACAAAGTATTGAGAGATTTTGCAATCTCTGTAGATTGGATTAATTATGCTTTCTATGGTCAACCAAGGTTTGTTAACTGTAAACAGGGATGCATTCCAAGGTCTAACTGAACACCTAGAGGCCACTGCACAAACGTCTTTGTTAAAATCGCATGACCCTAAAAATTATGGCCTTATACATGATATTAGGTAAGGAGGGGGGGTGCATTTAGAATGTATGGACAGTACTGATAAAATAGTCATTTTAAGGGGGGATTGTGGTGGAGATGATTCTAAAATCCCTATTTTCAAATTAGGGTAATTCTTTTTATTATTAGAATCACTGAAATGTTTATTTTTCCTATATTCCTTATACTGTTTATTTGTTTTTATACGCATTATGCATATGTATGTATGGGAATGATCAATACTGCTTATTTTCCTTGATAAGATTTGTCAGATATGAAATTAAGTTTTAAAAGTAATGAACTCAGCATTAAAAATATGAAGGACAAAAAGACTGAAGATTGAGAGCAAATACTGTCATCCTGCATTTTCCCCTCATGTTACAAATGTGTCTTCCGGCCCTTCCCCCCTACTGCATTCCTAGATGGCTTTATTCCAAAACCCCCTTCTCGTTCCTTGCTCTGTATGGACTCAGTTGTAAGAGGAAAACCACCCCTTCCCCCCCTTGTGTGACGCTTGGAAGAAAACGTGCAGAGCTGAATGAACTTTTTACACTGGATGTGTGTGCAGCCTTCCCAGGAATGGACTTATGGGAGGAAACCATCCCTATATGGACTGACCAATGAGATCTTCATGCCAAGGACAAGTCACACAGGGGGGCTAGGAAATGTGTAAGCTAACCAATCAAATGCATGTATTTGTGATTCTATGCTTTTAATAAAGCTGTGTGGGCTATAGCCCGCTCGCTCTCTTTGCTGGTGAACGTTGGAAAGGTGAGATGTGGTCTGTTTTGTCTATAGATTGCACTGTCTCACCATATTAATTTGCATCAAATGGCAGGATAGGTTTCACCCTGAGAAATTGTGTCAGGAAATTAATTAATCCATTACACCATAGGTGTGCAGAGTCTATTGCATTAGGGCAGGGATCCTCAAACTACGGCCCTCCAGCTGTTCCAGAACTACACATCCCATGAGGCATTGTAAAACTCTGACATTCACAGACATAACTAGGCATGATGGGAATTGTAGTTCCTGAACAGCTGGAAGGCCATAGTTTGAAGACCCATGCATTAGGGTGTGCACCCCAAAGTTTAAACACACATGAATGCCACCTGCTGTCACAGGAAGGAGGCTCTGGTGGTGGGAGACAGTTGTTTGGGATCATATTACGTTAGGCCTCATTCACACTTGGCCGTTCGGGTCCGTCTGTCACGGACCTGAAAGGCCGCTCCATGCATCGCTATGGAGCGTCGGATGTCAGCGGAGACATGACCGCTGACATCCGACCCGATCCGACCCACTAAAAACAAATGTATGGGGGCCACGTCCCCATCCGTCCATGCAGATCGGATCGGGTAAGATCGGGTAAGATCTGATGAAAACGGACATGCTGTCCGTTTTCATCAGATCGCTCAATAGGGATACACCGAGATCTGCGGACTGATCTCCCGCTGAGCCGACAGGAGAAGGTGGACTCCGTAGCGATGGAGTGTGAATGAGGCCTTACACCCTAAAAACGAGTGCAACGTGTTCCTAAGGTTGAACCTTGCCTTTAACCACTTAAGGACCGCCGCATGTACATATACGTCAGCAGAATGGCACAGGCAGGCACATGCATGTATATATACGTGCTCTGCTTGACGTGGGTCGGGGGTCCGATCGGGACCCCCCCCCCGTACATGCGGCGGTCCCCGTGGCTTCAGGAGCGATCCGGGACGACGGCGCGGCTATTCGTTTATAGCCGCTCCGTCGCGATCGCTCCCCGGAGCTGAAGAACGGGGAGAGCCGTGTGTAAACACGGCTTCCCCGTGCTTCACTGTGTCGGCGCATCGATCGCGTCATTCCCTTTATAGGGAAGACACGATCGATGACGTCATTCCTACAGCCACACCCCCCTACACTAGTAAACACACACAAAGTGAACCCTAACTCCTACAGCGCCCCCTGTGGTTAACTCCCAAACTGCAAACTGTCATATTCACAATAAAGAATGCAATTTAAATGCATTTTTTGCTGTGAAAATGACAATTGTCCCAAAAATGTGTCAAAATTGTCCGAAGTGTCCGCCATAATGTCGCAGTCACGAAAAAAATCGCTGATCGCCACCATTAGTAGTAAAAAATAAATAAATAAATAAAAATGCAAAAAAACTATCCCCTATTTTGTAAACACTATAAATTTTGCGCAAACCAACCGATAAACGATTATTGCGATTTTTTTTACCAAAAATAGGTAGAAGAATACGTATCGGCCTAAACTGAGGAAAAAAAAAATGTTATATATGTTTTTGGGGGATATTTATTATAGCAAAAAGTAAAAAATGTAGCATTTTTTTCAAAATTGTCGCTCTATTTTTGTTTATAGCGCAAAAAATAAAAACCGCAGAGGTGATCAAATACCACCAAAAGAAAGCTCCATTTGTGGGGAAAAAAAGACGCCAATTTTGTTTGGGAGCCACGTCGCACGACCGCGCAATTGTCTGTTAAAGCGACGCAGTCCCGAACTGTAAAAACCCCTTGGGTCTTTAGGCAGCATTTTGGTCCGGGGCTTAAGTGGTTAATATAATGGGTAAATTTACACTGGCCACTGGCTTCCCCAACCACTGTGAAGGGTTAATAATTCCTGAAAAGCAAGACTGGCTCTGAATTCTGGTAAAAAGATTTATTATTGCATATATATATGGGGATACACTTCTCATACATCAAATGTGTATTTCTCAAGTGCTCCAACAAATTCTGATTTCCATTCCTTTTTATGTCGTTTTAGGGTTATCTGACTATCTGTGTCTCCCATTCTGTTATGACGTACAAATGTGACTTGACAATCATCATAACTTAACATACAATTTGCTTACAATGTATAGTATATTATCTCAAACTGTTAACACCCAAATTGTTATCGCTAAGCTTCCAGCTACTCATGTCCGTGACAAAGAATATGCTTTGTCATTCTTAAATGCTGACAGTGAAATACTGAATTGACAACTTGTAAATCAGCACTGCTAACCAAAGCAAAGCATTAAATATACTCAGGGCTTTTTTTCAGGGGGAACTTGGGGGAACTCAGTTCCACCACCTCTGGCTCAAACCCTTTGGTGCCTGCTCACCACAATCACTTATAAACAGAGAAGTCTGGTTTCTGTGTTTACAAGTGACAGCTCTGCACTCTGTGTGTAACCCCCTGAACTCTGCATTCCGTATGTAATGCAATCCTGGTATTTAATGCCCCTTTAAGACCCTTCTACTGTTTTTGAAATCTGAATGGGGTCGTGATTGAGTTCCAGCACCTATTTTCTGCGAAAAAAAGCTCTGAATATACTTATTTAATACAAACAGGAATATATATATATAGTGATACGGCATGATCATGAATTCCCTTTACACCACCCACCTGGTGCTGCCCCTGGATAATGCTAATGCATATAGTGTGTGCTTCGGCCTATGGTACTTACATATTTGTGATGTGAACCAGAATGGATGTCAATGCATGCACTGGACTCTGTGGGCCAGATTCAGATAGACTTTACGTCGGCGTATCTATTGATACGCCGCGTAAGTTCTAGGAAGCGCTGGCATATCTTATTTCTGTATTCAGAAAGCAAGATACGGCACACTTTTACTAAGATACGGCCGGCGTAAGTCTCTTACACCGTCGTATCTTAGTTGCATATTTACGCTGGCCGCTAGGTGGCGCTTCCGGAGATTTACGCGTTGAATATGCAAATTAGGTAGATACGCCGATTCAGAAACGTACCTGCGCTGACGAATTTTTTTACGTCGTTTGCGTAAAGCTTTTTCCGGCGTATAGTTACCCCTGCTCTATGAGGCGTACGCAATGTTAAGTATGGACGTCGGGCCAGCGTCAAATTTTTTACGGTTTACGTCGTTTGCGTAAGTCGTTCGCGAATAGGGTTTTGCCTAAGTTACGTTCACGTCGAAAGCATTGACTATTTGCGGCGTAATTTGGAGCATGCGCACTGGGATACTTTTACGGACGGCGCATGCGCCGTTCGTTAAAAACGTCAAAGAAGTGGGGTCACGATTAGTTAGCATACAACACGCCCCCTACCAGCCAGTTTTGAAATAGGCGGGCTTACGCCGGCCCGTATACGCTACGCCGCCGTAACTTCGGGCGTAAATTGTTTCTGAATACGGGACTTGCCTGTCAAAGTTACGGCGGCGTAGCGTATAGGAGATACGCTACGCCCGCCTAAAGGTATCTGAATCTGGCCCTATGATTTAAAAGAAGAAGTTGACTTGTTTCTTTGGCAAATGAAGGACAGGCTAGCCAATTAAACCATGGCCAGAGGGAAATTAATGAGCCATGACATTACAACTGCAGCCACCACATGTGAGCTAATCATTACAGGGTAAGGTAAACAAACAAGTGCATAATGCCTTTAAGTGAATGTGACCCACCACACAGGTCACTGGAACCAATAATAAGTCATGCATATCTGAAACTGTACCAACATTTATTGAGAAATAATATTGCTGTCATTGCTCAATTCCTGAAAATCCTAGTTGCCTGGCCGTTTTTATTTTTTATTTTTGAGACACTGTGCCAGAAAAAGCAAGCAGATCAGCAAATTGGTGTGAACCTAGTACTCTTGATCCAGGCTGGTGACCAGGATAGAATTGACATCACTGGATTCCAGGCTGTAGCAAGGGGGGCTGTAGGTAATTTCCAGTGAGTTAGCAGTGTGCCTCATGTAGTTAACACAAACACAAGAGGTTTACTGCCCATACAATATGGGTTAAAGGGCAGTATAGTGGAATTAAGGCAATCGTCTATACCTGAGATGGTGTATGTGATGCATATATATATATATGACCTACATACACTGATGGTAGTGACCTACATACACTGATCTACCTGACCTACCTACACTGACGGCAGTGACCTACATACACTGACGGTAGTGACCTACATACGCTGACCTACCTACACTGAGGGTAGTAATCTAGCTGACCTACATACATTGACGGTAGTGACCTATATACACTGACCTACCTACCTACACTGACCTTCCTACACTGACGGTAGTGACCTACATACACTGACCTACCTGACATACACTGACCTACATACACTGACAGAAGTGACCTACATACACTGACCCTACGCTTAGATCGGTCCCAGCGCTCACGGCTGACTCAGGGCTGACAATGCAGACCTGTTAGCATGAGACTCTTTTCGGGGTCACATTCGGGGGTCCAGCCCCCCTAGCCATCCACCCCGACGCCCCTGGGGTTGAGGGTTCATAGGGTAGAAAGATACAACAAACCAGGTAATATACTGGCAACTAAATATGAGAATCACAGTCTGTACGAATTCTACTTTCTATGCTAGCAGTATCTATTCATTAAAGCCATCTTTTACATTACTCTCTGTATTTTTATTATGCATTATACAGTATCGGGAATATACATGTTAAAAACCATGGTGACATTAAATTGCCCCGTAAAACTGTTATATTCCTCCAGCACAAGTCAACTAGTGCCTGAACTACATTCCATTTGTTTTAGTCATGTTACTATAATCTTTTTGAAAATTCAGGTGCCAGTTGACTGTTGTGGGGGGAATAGAAAAGTTTTAATGTCACCATGGTTTTTAACATATAGGGGCAGATCCACAAAGAAATTACGCCGGCGTATCTATTGATACGCCGACGTAATTTCAAAATGCCCGCATCGTATCTTTGTTTTGAATCCTCAAAACAAGATACAACGGCATCTTGGCTAGATCCGACAGGCGTACGTCTTCATACGCCGTCGGATCTAACTGCAATTTTTCGGCGGCAGCTAGGTGGCGTTCCCGTCGAAATTTGTGTTGAGTATGCAAATGAGCTATTTATGGCGATCCACGAACGTACATCCGGCCGGCGCATTTTTTTTCGTCGTTTGCGTTCGGCTTTTTCCGGCGTATAGTTAAAGCTGCTATACTGAGGCGTACTCAATGTTAAGTATGGCCGTCCTTCCCGCGTACAATTTAGATTTTTTTACGTTGTTTGCGTAAGTCTTTCGCGAATAGGAATTTGCGTAGAATGACGTCACCATCGTAAGCATTGGCGGGTTCCGGTTCCGGCAACACGCCCCCATTAGATCCATTTGAATTCTGCGCCCTTACGCCGCGAGAGATACACTACGCCGCCGTAACTTATGGCGTGGATTCGTTGTGGATTCAAATTAAAAAAGATAAGTTACGGCGGCGTAGCGTATCTTAGATACGCTGTGCACGGCGCAGATGTATGTGGATCTGCCCCCAATGTATATTCCCGATTTTTGCACAATGTAATTACTGAAAGCAATATAAAAGACAGCTTCAGATTTGTTTTATTTGATGAACAGATACTACTAGTATAGAAAGTAGCGTTCGCAGAGACTTTAATGCCCCGTACACATGATCGGAAATTCCGCCAGCAAAAGTCAGATGTGAGCTTATGAGTGGAAATTCCAACCGTGTCTATGCTTCATCTGACTTTTGCTGGCGTAATTTCCGCCAACAAAAGATTGAGAGCTGGTTCTCACATTTTCAGACGGAAAAAATTCCTGTAGCAGTTCCGACGCACCAAATTCCGACGCATGTTTGTAGACATGTGCACTGCCAAAAAAAAGTTTTTTTCGTTTATGTTATTTTCTTTTTTTTTATTTTTTTCGTAAATTCGTAAATTCGGGAAATTCAAAAAATTTGTTTTCCGTTTTTGTTTAATTCGTTTTTTTTATTTTTTCGTAAATTCTGAAATTTGGAAAAAAAAATTTTTTTCGTTTTATTCGTTTTTTGCTTTTTTCGTAAATTCGTAAATTCGTAAAATTTTCAGATTTCAGAAAAACGAATGAAACGAAAAAAAAAAAACGAATGAAACGAAAAAAAAAATGAATGAAACGAAAAAAAAGGAATTTTCGGAAATTCGGAAATTTACGAATTTTCTAAATTTTGAATTTTCGATTTTTCAATTTTCGAAATTTCGAATTTTTGACATTTCGAATTTTTCAATTTTCGAATTTCGAATTTTTAAAATTTTTCAAAAATTCGAAAATTGAAAAATTCGAAAATAGAAAAATTCGAAAATAGAAAAATTCGAAAATGGAAAAATTCGAAAATTGAAAAATTCTGAATTTTCGAATTTTTCTAATTTTTCAAACTTTCGTATTTCCGAATTTCCGAAAACCCGAATTTCCGAAATTCGTAAATACGAAAATTCTGGGAAAAAAGGAAATACGAAAAATCGGAAATACGAATTTTCGAAAATACGAAAATTCGTAAATTCGAATTTTTGGAAATACGAAAATTCGGAAATAAAAAAATTTGTAAATACGAAAATTCGTAATTAACGAATTTCCGAATTTTCGTAAAAAACACAAATTAGAAACAAAACGAATTGCACATGTCTAATGTTTAGAATCAAGTACGAGACGGGAGCACTCAGTCTAGTAAAACTAGTGTTCTGTTTTTTTGTTCTTTATAATGCTAGAATAATGAAGTTGTTTTGCTGCTGATATTCACACAGAGTTCTGACCAACTTATTTTGTTATTATTTCTCGTAATCTCATGCATAATAAATAAATAATAATGTTTTTTTTTTATTTTTTTTATAGTCTTCTTTTTTTTGATTTTCAAGAGCTTTTTTTTTGGATTATTTGAAAATTATTTTCCTGACACAGAATGACAGCATATACAGTTGTATTCAAAATTATTCAACCCCCACTGAAATTGATTGTTTTGGGCAGTTTGACATTGATTTTAATCATTCAGTCATCCTGCTTACAATTAAATCAAAGAGGCACGTGTAGGTCAGACAAATATAACATAACATTTATAATGAAATAACCACAAATGTCTTTTCTGTGCTCACATCATTATCAGTTTTATTCAACCCCCAAGTGACATTCAATCTTAGTACTTAGTACAACATCCTTTTACAGTTATAACAGCTTTTAAACGTGAAGCATAGCTTGACACAAGTGTCTTGCAGCGATCTACGGGTATCTTCGCCCATTCGTCATGGGCCAAAGCCTCCAGTTCAGTCACATTCTTAGGCTTGCGCACTGCAACTGCTTTCTTTAAGTCCCACCAGAGGTTCTCAATCGGATTTAAGTCTGGTGACTGCGATGGCCACTCCAGAATGTTCCAGCCTTTAATCTGCAACCATGCTCTAGTGGACTTGGAGGTATGCTTGGGATCATTGTCCTGTTGAAAGGTCCAACGTCTCCCAAGCCTCAGGTTTGTGACGGACTGCATCACATTGTCATCCAATATCTCCTGGTACTGAAGAGAATTCATGGTACCTTGCACACGCTGAAGCTTCCCTGTGCCTGCAGAAGCAAAACAGCCCCAAAGCATGATTGACCCCCCGCCATGCTTCACAGTAGGCAAGGTGTTCTTTTCATCATAGGCCTTGTTCTTCCTCCTCCAAACATAGCGTTGATCCATGGGCCCAAACAGTTCTAATTTTGTTTCATCAGTCCACAGAACACAATCCCAAAACTTCTGTGGTTTGTCCACATGACTTTTGGCATACTGCAGTTGACTCTTCTTATTCTTTGGAGACAGCAAGGGGGTGCGCCTGGGAGTTCTGTCATGGAGGCCTTCATTACGCAGTATGCGCCGTATTGTCTGAGCAGAAACTTCAGTACCCACATCTGACAAATCGTTTCTCAGTTCCTCAGCAGTCACACGGGGACTTTTCTCCACTCTACGCTTCAGGTAGCGCACAGCAGTCAAAGTCAGCATCTTCTTTCTGCCACGACCAGGTAGCGTTTCAACAGTGCCCTTTGCCTTGAATTTGCGAATGATGCTTCCTATGGTGTCTCTTGGTATGTTTAACATCTTTGCAATCTTCTTATAGCCATTGCCCTTCCTGTGAAGAGTAATCGCCTCTTCTCTTGTCTTCCTGGACCATTCTCTTGACTTCACCATGTTTGTAACCACACCAGTAAATGTCTAGAAGGAGCTGAGTATCACAGTCATTTTAAAGCTGCCTAATTGGTGCTTATTAGGCTTTATTGCTGCTCCCTGACATCCACAGGTGTTTTCAATACCTGATTGAAAACACTTCAATGAACCTCTGTTCTTCAGAGTGGTAGTCTTTAAGGGGTTGAATAATTGTGTAAATGAAGAATTCACTAAATAAACATTTACTACTGTATTACAAAACCAATTGATGACATTTTAGTTGCATATGGTTCTTTAAGAAGTCCTTGTAGGATTTCATTCTGAATACAATTACAAATGTACACTAAATTCCCTAAAACCCTTTATAGCATTGGGGGGTTGAATAATTTTGAACACAACTGTACGTATGGAAAGGCTCCGCCTCCCTACCCAATCAGGACCGGTTATACTATAAAAGTAGGTCTCCTCCCTTACCACAGTATTTTTTTTCTACCTCACTGGTACAGGAGGTTATGCTACTGCTAGAAAGCAGGAAATTTTTTTGTTTTTCCCTCACCTTGTTGGACACTTCTGGCCAAGCAGCACAGGTTCAAGCCTCTCCTGTGACAAAGCTCCCCGCTGTACAGGCAGACCTGAACGCCTATATGGGGGAGGCCTCACCCCAGAAGGATCAAGGAAGATGGGGGTGAAAGCATCTGGTCTCTAGGGATTGCTCATTTATCATGACGCCATGGATGGACATTCATTGGACTTGGTGTGAACAGGAAGCAAGTAGGTGGTAAGGCACCACATGGTGCAAATATCTATTCAGTTACTGCTGCAAGTATAGGGTTAAACGTGCATTACTGAAGGGCTGTGGTTTGTGTCTGCAATACTGCTAATGATCAGAGGCGTCCTTAGGTGGGGGCCAGAGGGGGCCCTGACCCCCCCAACATCATGCTGTGCCCCACCATGTGCCCCCCCCCAAAAAAAAAAAAAAATTTTTTTTTTTGGAATTTTTGTATTTTGCTCCCTGAGAGGGAGAGCGCCTCCAGTCAGCTCTGCGGGGGATTCCTCCCCCTCCCTGTGCTCGCCGACACTGCATAATGCGAGTGCTCACACAACCAGATATTCTAGCCTGAACCGTGTTTAAGTGTGTGCACTGCAGACTGCAGTACACTGTAATCACTGAACTACATTATCTCCATCCCTTCTGTCCCCCCCCGATCTGTCTCCCTCCCCCTCTCCTGTTCTTTCAAAACATTCACAATTTACTTTCACTTTCAGTTAGGCAGATAATATACGGTGCAAATTTCTTTCCTGCATCCACAGATTGCAGGAAAGAAACTTGCATGATTCCCCCATCAACAGACAGTGGTGACAGGGGAATATCCCTCCTGCCCAGCAATTATAGCTGGGCAACCACGAGTGATAATCATTAGAGAATCTGCTCATTAATGGTTCAAATCTCAGTCAGTTTTTGCTGAAACAGCTGAGATTTAAACTGTCTATGGCTGGTCTTAGCTCTTAGGCAGCCCATAAATTAATCATTTTTTTTTTATTCAACTATTGGGTTGAATGGGGAAAAAAAATGATCCAATTCCCCCATCTACATATTATAGGTGGATGGGGGAATCCTCCCAGTGTGGACCAGTGGTGGAACAACCAGAGTTGCTGTCCTGTCCCGGCTATTCACAGCGCTGGTCTCTGTCTCCATGGCAGAGGTGGCAGCACATTGGAACCCAGTGCTGGTTACTTTATGGGGCTGATGTACAGGAGAGACAGCACAATTTGTTGTTGCTCATAGTCAAATTCTAGTGTTAAAAATCAGTGATTTTATTGATCAAAGCCCACACTTTACAGGCATAAAGCCCACATGGCTGCTGAACATACGATTGATTATATATATGTGGTTGTACTCTTGATCCTAATAAATACTGGGCTAGATTCAGCAAGCATTTACGGCGTCATATCTCCAGATACGCCTCTGTAATTTCAAATCTGCGTCGGCGTATCGTTACGCCGATTCTCCAAGGCAGATACGTCAAAAAAATAGGCTTCCTCCACCGACGTAACTTGAATGCGGCGGCGTAAAATTGTGTGTATTTTTACGCTGGCCGCTACCGTTGTTTTCGGCGTAGAGTATGCAAATTACCTAGTTACGTCGATTCACAAACGTACGTGCGCCCGGCGGTAGTTTTTTACGTCGTTTGCGTAAGGCTTTTTCGGCGTAACGTTGCTCCTGCGATTAGGTGGCGCAGCCAATGTTAAGTATGGATGTCGTTCCCGCTTCGAAATTTGAATTTTTTACGTCGTTTGCGTAAGTCGTTCGCGAATAGGGCTGGACGTAATTTACATTCACGTCGAAACCAATACGTCGTTGCGGCGTACTTGGGAGCAATGCCCACTGGGATATGTACACGGAAGGCGTCAAAACGTCAATCACGTCAGGTCATCATAGATTTACATAAATCACGCCCCCCTTCCACATTTGAATTACGCGCACTTACGCCGGCCCCATTTACGCTACCGTAACTTACGGAGCAAGTGCTTTGTGAATACTGCACTTGCTCCTGTAAGTTATGGCGGCGTAGCGTAAATACGATACGCTGCGCCGCCGTAAGAACAAGCGCAGGTACCTGAATCTAGCCCACTGTGTTTATTAGATCTGACTGGGAGCATCACCTGGATCACATCCCAATCAGCATGTCAACAGAGAAGGTTATACAGCAGTACTGCTGATAGGTGACCAGCTGGGGGCTTGGCTCTCTATAACCAATAGTGACAGCTTTCCCCTGCATGCACCCATAATGTCACCAGCACTAGGTCCTAATAGACTGCTGCCGCTGCCAAGGAGACAGATGCCAGACCAGCACTGTCAATAGGGACAGGGACAGCTGGGGAACCCCACAGTGCCACAGTGGCAGAACACCAGGGCTCGGTGGCAAGACAACCTTTGCAACCCTGAGAGTTCTCCCACTGCTTTGGACCCTTATATTTTCTTGATGTGCTGGTGACATATATCTCTTGTTTTCTGCCACCCTGGGGGGCCCCAGTATAGTAGGAAGGGAGCTCACTGCAGAACATGTGAAAGGGCCTGTTGTAGGATCGTAGTAAAGGGCCCCAGGATATATATATATATATATATATATATATATATATATAATTGCATTTTATAGTTGGCCCCCCTACTTTTGTCCCTGTCCCCCCATGTACCACCCTGTCCCTATTCCCCCTTAGAAGTCTTTTTGAGACGAAACCGGTCGGGTACACTGATCCTCACCATTTCCATACTGCACAACTTTTTATGACAGCTTCCATTTATGTAACCTGCTTTTGGGAGACTGTTTGGTTTTGTTTTTGGCTGATGTGGATTTGGTTCATTAGTGTGTTGGATTGGCGCTGCACTTTTTCTATTTACTACTGTCACAATTTTTCCATTGTTGTGTTGGCTGCCTATTTTCGTTTGTTTACAGATTAGCGCAATATATTTATTACATACCCCCCTAAAAATGAAAGCTGGAGGGGGGCGCATGCGCGGCGCGACGCTGATGAGACGTGCTTAGTCTCAGCTCCGCTGCACCCGGTCACCTAGAAGCCGTTTCCCCAGGGCTATTTCGCTCGTTTCTCCACCAAAAACATCAGCACCCCTGCGGGAACACGGGGTGCATGCCTGGCACGAAGAAGAAGCCCAAACGGAGTCAGCAGCACACTTTGACTAACCTTCTCCTGGCCATGGAGCAGAGAACCGGGAAGATCTCACAAAATGGCGCTGGCAGCAGCATGTGGGGAGAAGGTGAAATCGTTTCACAGCCCTCTAAAGGACAAGATAATCGTGAGTACAACTCCCCTCTCTTCTAAGGCTGATCTAGATGAGAGTCTCTCGCTAATTTTTGATAAATTAGTGGAAAAAATAGAGAAGGAGGTTCACAAATCCACTACTGCACTTTCTCATGAGATTGCCAGTATTGGAGGCCGCACAGATTTATTGGAGACCAAGCATGATGAACTCTCCCTGGCACATAATGACTTGAGAAAGGATTATGAAAATTTGGCCGATAACTTTGCATTTATGCAGGTTCAGGTCGAGGACTTGGACAGTAGAAATCGCCGCCAAAATATTAGAATACGCGGTATTCCAGAATCCACTACTGATTTATTGCCAGCGGTGTCCAAAATTTTTCATGATCTTATTCCAGAGAAGCAATTGTCAGCTTTTGCCTGTGATAGGATACACAGGGCTCTCCGTCCTAAACCCACTCCAGAAAACCCTCCTAGAGATGTTATTATGTGCATGAAGGATTTCCTGGTAAAAGAGGACATCATGTGTGCCTCTAGAAACACCCCCAACATCTCCTTTGAGGGCAAACGGATTCAAATTTATCCAGACATCTCCCCTGCTACATTAGACAGAAGACGCAGGATGAAGGAAGTCACCTCAGTCCTGCAATCTGCCAGGATAAGATACCGCTGGGGATTCCCCTTTAAACTTACCATCCCCCACAATGGATCCACTTACACGGTCTTTAATGTGATCGAAGGGAAAGAACTCCTGATTAAATTAGGTCTTTTGCCTAGTGAACCACATCCCAGACTCCCTGCAACCCCAAGACCCTCGCCTATTTGGTCTACCCCTTCCAACAGACGCAGCCAGAGAGACCAGAGAAGATTGTTCACCTGAACTATAAGTGATTACATCAAGTTACTACATTGTTTGCACTAAGAGGATTGATTTGTCTGATATCTCCCTCCTCAATTTGAATTTACACTGTGCTTTACTTTTCAGTGGGTTATGAGGCAACACCTCTGCTGAATATTTGCAAGGGAGTAAAAGACTGCCTGGACTCCCTCACATCAACCCCTTGTCACTATTTTGAACAGCCACTCTATTATTTTATTATTATTTTTTTTGTATTTTTTTTCTCCCATGGGTTGCCCCCTCCTCTCAGGAATGACTCTGCCTCAGCCGAATAGAAAGCATTCTACGGGTGCTCTTTCCCTGGCACAGTGCCTAAATAGGCAATTTAGCCTACCTCACTTTATATTACTTGAATGAATATGTGTTGCTGTACTACTGTTTTAAGTTACCATGCACTAATATGCTGAATTTTTTATTTTTACATACAACCTGTTACTCCTGACCGGGTGCGTCCGCCGTTGTTGGATTGACCCCACTCCTGCCTCGGTCCTCGTCCGGATCACCACACTGTGATGGTCTGGCTGAGCCTGATGCGGGCACAGGACAACCTTTTTTTGTCCTTTAGTTTTTTTTTCTTTTTCTTCTACTTTTTGAAGATGCTCTTACCCAAGAAAGGCAGTTGGTTACCTGCCTTAAAGGGGTTGTAAAGACAAAAATATTTTCCTCTTAAATTAAAGTCTGACAGTAGCTGATAAAGTCAAAAGTAATGTTTTGCATTATAACTAGTTTGATACCTGTTGAAATCGAGCTGTTTTATTCACCTCCGTCACTCCTGAATCATTATTCTCACTGACTTCCTGGTTTGCGGTGCGCATTCATTCTTGTTACATCACGGTCTAATGGGAACTACAGTTCCCATTAGGCTTAGCCTCCATGCCTGTGAGGGATAAGAGAACATCTTCACGCAGGGCTGTAGTCATAGGAAGGGGGTGAGCACATTCTGCTTTCCACCATGCAAAACGGCTCAGATGCTGGTGGAAAGCAAGAAGAGGAGAGACAGGAAATGGCATTTTCAAACCTGGATTACTGTATTTTGGAGGTCAAAATGAAAAACGAGGTAAGTGATATTTAAATGCTCTTGCTTACAACAATCAATTGATCTAATAAAAAACGAATCTTTAGTGTTCCTTTAAGCTCCCTGGTTATTTCCAGGATTGCAATGTTATGCTGTTCTCCATTTAAAAAAATTAGTATGTTATTTACATGCATAGAGTATAAGTATCCTCATTATTTTTCATTATCAGGTATACATAACCAGTATGATCTCTACCTCTGTACCCTCTATAGGATGATCCATACTATGGAGGTCCTATACCATGGTAGTTATTGCACATGGTCGTTACACTTCATGTTTAGATACTTTATTTTGTATTCAGTTAAAGTTTGTATCTTGCAATTTTTTACTCTTATCTCTTATCAGATATCGGATCATAGTATTGTTCAGTTGATAGGCTGCTATAACTCTCATTATGGGTCTTAGGATTCTATCACACAATACTAATGGGTTTAACTCCCCCCACAAGCGCAAAAAGGCTTTCCAACAATATAAAAAACTGGGGGCAGATATCATCCTTCTCCAAGAGACCCACTTTGCAACCTCTAATCACCCTAAATATTTCCATAAACATTACAATCAAACTTATTTTACCACCTTCGCTAATAAAACCAAGGGTGTCGCCATCTTTATACGCAATTCTCTGATCTTTGATGTACATCATGTGTTTAGAGATCCTGAAAGTAGATACATCATTCTCAAGGGAAGCATTAATAATAAAGAAATCACTATAGCATCTGTTTATGCCCCGAATGATACCCACACCTCATTTTTTGTTAAATTCTTCGAAACCCTTGATAAATATCATTCTCCCCATATGCTGATAGGTGGGGACTTTAACCTTGCCGCCCATCCAATCCTTGATAGAAGTATAGTTTCTCCTCACACTAAATCATTCTCCAAGACCATCAACCGGTTGACTAACAAAATGCAACTAATTGACACCTGGAGAGCTCATAACACAGGTATCAGGGCCTATACCCATTACTCGCACCCACATGACTGTTATGCCAGACTTGACTATGTCTTTTCTACATCTATTCTCCTTGCCAACTCTTCTCAAGCCCAGATCCATCCTTGCCCATGGTCGGATCATAACATTTGCACCTTCACCACATCATATATAGGCCTTGCTCCCTCTCCATACAACTGGCGTTTTAATGACTCCCTGCTAACTGACCCCATTAACAAGTCTACCATCTCCTCACATATAGAAAACTATTTTTCTGACAACATAGACGGTTTAACCCCGCCCACATCGATCTGGATTGCCCATAAGGCAGTCTTAAGGGGACATATTATCAGTCTGGCAGCGGCCAGGAATAGGGAAAGACAGGCAGATATCAAGCGCCTTACCAATGAGCTTCACCATCTTGACATTAAACTACACCACGCAGTTGACCCTACCATCACCCAACAAATTCAAGACAAACGCAAGTCCTTAGATCTACTCCTCTCCACCAAAGTTGAAAGGTCCCTCAGATTCTCCAAAGCCAAATATATGCTTCACTGTAACTCCCACTCAGCGATGTTTGCACGAAAACTCAAACAAGACTGTAACCCAACCCACTTATACAAACTTAGAGACAATAATGGTAACATAGTTTCCCATCCACAAAAGGTGATGGATATATTCACCTCTTTCTATCGAGACCTTATGTCTGACCCCAACACCCCCCCAAGTGTTGTTGCTAAGTCTTGGCTCGACAACATTGACCTCCCTTTCCTAGATCAAGACCACTCATGCCGCGTACACACCATCACTTTATGTGATGAAAAAAAACGACACTTTCTGTGAAGTAAAAAATGACGTTTTTGAAACTTCAATTTTCAAAGACGAAGTTGCCTACACACCATCGTTTTCTCACAATGATCTTGCAAAGTGAGGTTACGTTCCACCACGTTTTACCATTGAAGCTTGCTTCATAAGTAGCTTCTGGGCATGCGTGGATGAAAAAACGTCTTAGAAAACGACGTTTTTTGCTACATACGGTCAATTTCTGTGAAGTAAAAAGTGCACTTTTGAAAAACGACACATAAAATTGAAGCATGCTTCAATTTTTTTTGGTCGTTTTTTACAAGACATAAAACGACGTTTTCCCCCACACACAGTCAATTAAAGTGACGTTTTTAAAAACGTCATTTTTTTTCATCACATAAAGTGATGGTGTGTACGCGGCATTAGAGTCCCTCAATGCCCCATGCACAACTGATGAAGTTACTCAAATTATCAAATCACTCAAATCCTCTACAGCACCTGGTCCAGATGGCTACACCTCTTTATATTATAAAAAATACGCCCCTATTCTCGCCCCCTCACTTAAAAAACCTATTCAATCACGTTTTGGAGGGTAATGACTTCCCAAGGGAGATGTTGCTGGCAAACTTGTCCCTTATCCCTAAACCCAATAAGGACCATTCACTTCCCCAAAATTTCCGCCCTATTTCGGTCTTGAATAATGATCTTAAGATCTTTGGCAGGATCTTAGCGGATAGGCTTGCCAAAGTTATATCCCCACTAGTACATATTGACCAATCAGGCTTTATCCCCAATAGACAGATCACAGATAACATCAGACTTGTTACCAACATTGTTCAGGATGCTAATCTCCACTCACGCCAAGCTTGTCTGCTTAGCCTTGATATCCACAAGGCGTTCGACAGTGTAAGCTGGTCATATTTAAATGATATACTACCCAGATTTGGAATCTCTGGGGCATTTTTGCAGGGGTTTAACGCGCTATATAGCTCCCCACAAACTCGCATCCGGATACCTGGTATCAACTCTGACTTTTTCCCCTTGGGCAGGGAAACTAGGCAGGGTTGCCCCCTGTCCCCACTTCTCTTCGCTCTCGCTATTGAACCTCTTGCACAGGCTATTAGAGCCAACTCAGATATAAAGGGCTACACTAAAGACCACAAAGAATACAAAATCAGTTTATACGCTGATGATGCACTATTATATCTTACAAACCCCCACACCTCCATTCCGGTTCTTCTTAAAGAACTAGATCTTTTTCATAAGATCTCTGGGCTTAAAATTAACCTGAACAAATGCTCCGCGTTACCTATCAATATCCCCCCAAATGCTCTGAACCTTCTCCAGGAAAACTTCCCCTTCACATGGATTTCATCCTCAATTAAATATCTAGGAGTTAATGTCACCCCTCTACATAATAGTCTTTTTAAGGCCAACTACACCCCCCTATTTGCCCGCATTACCTCTCTATTGAACACTTGGTCCTCCTTTCATATTTCGTTCCTGGGAAGAGTCTGCGCAGTCAAGATGAATATCCTCCCCAAATTATTGTACTACTTTCGCACGCTACCGATTAATATTCCCAAATCCAAACTTGAGGCCCTGCAGAGACTTATTAACAAATTCATATGGGCTGATAAAAGACCGAGATATAGTTACGCTTTACAATACAGAAATCAGTCCAAGGGTGGTTTAGGCCTACCCAATCTGTGGAAATATTTCCTGGCTGCCAGACTCTCCCAAATTTCCCAGTGGTTCTCTCCTGACAATAATATCCCTTGGAAAAACTTTGAGACCTTATCTATACGTCCACTACATCTGCAGGGTATACTCTGGTCCAGATATGTTCTCTACCGCGACCTCATTAGGCGCAACATCATAGTGGCCCACGCATTCAAGCTATGGCAAAACAATAGAGACATTTTCTCACTGGCTTCAGATGTCTCCCCACTCACCTCCTTTTTGGGCGACTCCAGATTCCCCCTTGCATACAAAGACTGCCACTCATTTTCCATCTGGGTTGAACGGGGACTCACTACTTTGGGTTCACTGCAATCCAGATGGAAATTTAAACCCTTTGACTCCCTTTAGAGGGACTTTAAATTTCCCCCCACAGAGTTTGAGAGATATCAACTGATCAAATCTTTTTTTCAAACACATTTTTCACTCTCCACGAACCCCACTGTCACCATGTTCGAGAGAATATGCAAATCACTGTCCAGAGACAGAGGTATGATCTCTAGAATTTACAACTACCTTAATGACTTCTCTACTCTAGAAAAAACACAACCCATGTTACACTGGGAATCTGATCTGAATATTGACCTCTCCCCTGATACTTGGCACACCATGACAGATAATCTTCGCAAAAGTAATAGAGCAGTATCCTTCAGAGAAACTCCAACCAAACTATTCACTAGATGGTATCTCACCCCGTCCAAAATCAATACATTTTACCCCTCAGTATCTCCAGAATGCTTTAGGGGCTGCCAATTAGAGGGCACCTTACTACACACTTTTTGGAGCTGCCCACGTCTCTCACAAGTCTGGAGGGAGGTTACTAATAGAATTGAAGAATCCTCTAAACAAAAAATCGCCCTCACCCCTCAGATATGCCTTCTGTACAGTGATGTCCCTGGCATCCCACTCCCCTGTACCAGACTCCTTCACTCGCTGTGCAGTTCAGTACAGTGGATGATAGCTCTGAATTGAAGATCTGGGGAAATAATATGGTCACAGGTGCTAGATAGAATGGAACTTTTGAAACTTTCTGAGAGAATATACCATACAATCAATGATAGCCTACATATATTTGAGACCAAATGGTCATATTGGTAGCAGTCTTGTGGTTGCTCTATTCATTCTTACAACACTTCGACCTTTTTCGACATATTGTCATGTTCCTTCTTTACTTTCGCCTCCATAGGTTTCAATCAATGTAAAGTATTCCTTTATTACCTTGCATGTTACTTTAATCATTGTATACCGCTGAAAAGATTGTATACTCTTTGCAAATTATCTGTATACCAATTTACGTACTTCAATAAAAAACTTTTGTAAACAAAAAAAATGAAAGCTGGAGACTCCACTGTTTTGGAGGTAAGGTAAACCATCAATTTTTTGCGCAGGTAAGACCAGAAAAGCTGCTGGCAACAACACAATAGGATGGATTGTGGACAATGAATATAAGCATAGAGTTGCTGCGCTGGATATTAAAACACGCAAATGAAAAAGTGACAGAAAAAATGTATAATCAATGTATAATGAAAGTTCATAAATAGTCCATAGGGGTGAAAATAAAGTGCAAATTACAACAAATGCAAAATAAATGTACAATGTGAGTTCATAAATGGTCCATGGCAGGGGCGGATCCAGGGGGGGGGCAACAGGGAAATTGCCCCCCCCCCCCCGAAACTATTAATGGTCCTGTCCCGAGTCTCTCTCACATCAGCAGCAGCGGCGCCAAGAGAGAGAGATCCTGTTCTCTTAATGCCGCACTAAGGACTCTGAGGTGGGTGGAGCCGTGCTGGAGCCTGGAGAAGGTAGAAGGAGGACTCGGAGGTGGGTGGAGCCGAACTGCTGGCCTCTAATGCCCACTGTACTGGTTGCTAGCACCTGTGACGTCAGGTCTAGTCATGTCCCAGCCGCTGCTGAGGGGTAGGAGAGACTTCTTTCTCTTCCGCGCCTAGTGTGAGAGTGTTTGCTCCACCCACCTCCTCCCTCCATGATCTTCTCCAAGTAGTGTCCAGCCAGCGCAGCGTGAACGTGAAGACAGTGACACTGACACTCTGGATGATGAAGGCTGCAGTGGCTGTGACTGTGTGTCATGTGAAGAGATGGCGATTGGGGATGCTGCCTGCAATCCCGGATCCTGCTTATCTCTATTGGTCCTTGGAAGCCCCTCCCCCCACCAGAGCACCAAAGTATAGGAAAGTGAGTACAAAGTAATGATTGTGTAAAATCGCACAATACATGTATGCCAGTTTATAAAAAAAAAATGCCCTTTTAGTATTGCCATTTCCATCTTGTTTATTCTTAACCACTTCAGCCCCAGAAACATTTTCCCCCTTACTGACCAGGCCATTTTTCCCGATACGGCACTGCGTCGCTTTAACTGACAACTGCTCAGTCATGCGACGTTGTACCCAAATAAAAAAAAAAATTTTCCCCACAAATTGATCTTTCTTTTGGTGGTATTTGACCACCATATTTTTGTTAATAAAATCGCAATAAATGTATATTGATTGCTTTGCGCAAAGGTTCTAGCGTCTACAATTTATTATTTTTTTACTAGTAATGGCGGCGATCAGAGATTTTTAGCGGGACTGTGACATTGCAGTGGACAAATTGGACACCTAACTGACACTTTTGACACTTTTTGGGGACCAGTGACACTAATACAGTGATCAGTGCTAAAAAATATGCACTGTCACTGTATTAATGACACTGGCAGGGAAGGGGTTAACATCAGGAGTGATCAAAGGGTTAACTATATCCCTAGGGGGTGCTTGCTAAGTGTGTGGGGGATTGATTCACTAGATGAACAGAGTGCTCCATGTTCCTGGTTAGCAGGAACACAAGATCACTCTGTTCATCTCTGACAGAATGACGGTCTGCCTTGTTTACCACCGTTCTATCTCTGTGGGGAGTGATCGCGGGTGGCGGACATCCCTTCCACCGGACCCACTGATTGGCTCCCCCTCTGTCCAATCAGGACTGTATGATACGTTAAATACAGTTATGTATCCCATCCCTAGAATAGACTCTAGATCCGCCCCTGGTCCATGGTGGTGAAAAAAAAACGCAAATCACAATAGTTCTTGAAAAGTGCATTCAGCATGGATAAACGTGAGTACGTGTGAGTGGATCACCAAAATTTGCCGCCACCAAAAAATGAACAAAATGCCTCCTTACCAGAAACACTGAACTTCCAGATTATAATGCAGCATACACACAATCATGTTTCGGCATGAAAAAAACGTAGTTTTTGAAAAACGTCATTTAAAATGAACACATCATTTTTCAGGTTCTGAAAAAAACGACAAAAAAAAATTCGAACATGCTGCATTTTTTTAACGTTGTTTTAAACAATGTCGTTTTTCGTGTTGTAAAAAATGATCGTGTGTGGGCTAAAACGACGTTTTAAACCCGCGCATGCTCAGAAGCAAGTTATGAGACGGGAGCGCTCGTTCTGGTAAAACTACCGTTCATATTGGAGTAAGCACATTCATCACGCTGTAACAGACAGAAAAGCGAGAATCGTCTTTTACTAACACGGAATCAGCTAAAGCAGCCCAAAGGCGAATAGAACTTCCCCTTTAGAGTGCCGTTGTACGTCAACGCGCTTTGTTCATCATTTTTTAAAAACGATGGCGTGTGGGCAACGTCGTTTTTAATGATGAAGTTGGAAAAACGTCGTTTTTTGAACATGCTGAAAAACTAAGGTTTTTTTCATGACGAAAAATGATCGTGTCTACGCAACATTAGAGTCAGAAACACTTGATAAACACAAGCATTCTTTGCATTTTAATTAATGTTGATACAGTTTAAACTATGTGGGTCATTCTCCCTTCATTCTCCATGATGCAACATTTTCTGCTTGCTGGCTGACTTTTGGTGCAAGATTACAAAGTGGAATTAGACATCAAACAGACAGGTTTGCACCAGTAAGGTAATGGAGCGTTTCAGCCATGCATTTGCTTGGGATCACATCCTGGCCATACCTCCTTCTTTTGAAACATTTTATTAACATTGACATTACTTTTAAGAAAATGCAGTGTGCTAATGTGATATAAAGAAGCTCACACTATACTATCAAGCTGTTGTGTCACTGGCAAAGAAGTTGAAGAGTTGAGCTTTATTTTGTTAAAGAGTACAATTTCCTATAGGTTTTAGATAATAATATAAAATGTAAAAAAATATAATGTCGCTAATGCTCTCCATGAGGCATCTCCCAAGCATGTAAAGTGAATGAAAGGATTGATGTTTTTCTAATGTCACCCTGAAAGTCTCAAAAAGGAGGGTCCTTTACCTGTTGAATGCTACTTTAAAAATCAAATATGCATTAGTTCTCTTAGGCAGTGCCAAGCTCCCCACATCCTTTGTTTGACAATCCCTTGCCTATTAGCCTTAAAAATGGCCAGACATGATTTTCAAGATTCACCCATCTTATTGATTTGAAGTGACATTAAAGTCTTGTTGTTTTTATTTTTAAACAAACAAAACATTTTTTTTTATACTTATCTAGTCTGTGCAGTGGTTTTGCACAGAGCAGCCCCAATCTTCCTCTTCTCGGGTCTGTCGCTGGTGCTCCTGGCCCCTCCCTCCTGCCGAGTGTCTCCATCAGGCAGGACGATTTCTTTCAACGCCTGCCTGGCTGGCCGCCTGCCTGCCTGGCTGCCTGGCTCAACTGCCTGCCTGGCTGATCCAGCCAGGCAGAGACAAACTCCGGGTCGTCAAAGAAATGTGCTCAATCCTCACCCACGATGTGGAGTCGGGCTGGAAACACTATGGTGTATTTTAGGTGATGCACTCTGAAGCTAAGATCTCTGTTTCTGGACCTCTGCTGAGAAATCGGGGGGAAAAACGAAATGCGACACTTCCCTTCTTGTTGCTGACTCGAAAACAACTTGTTTGACATCACTTTCAGGTCCCCTTTCAGCTTTTCTGGCCAGTATGATCAGAAAAGAACGTAATGCTATGTGATCTGCACTTCATTACATTCAGTGGAGCACAGGGGAGACATCCAGGGTCTTTTGGACCCCAGATCTCTCATTTAAGAGAACCTGTCACCAAAAATATCATCACATAAGGGAATTTTTGTCCCCTATGTGATGAAAAAGTAAACTGTAAAAAAATAAAACTTACACCCAAGCATATATTGAGGTTTACCCCCACATGCTTGTTAGAAACGTAAATGCATGCGTTGATGGTTTCTGCACATTAAAACGTTGATTGTGATACACATGTTACAAATCGACACACACTTCAGAGTGAGAGCAATTTTTCGAGTACCAGACCTCCTCTGTAACACTAAACTGATGACCTATAGGGGGCTTTTAAAGCGTCGCCTATAGAAAATTGAGGGTACTGTTTTTTGTTGTGATTTCATGGGCGCGTGCAAATTTAAGGTTTGATATGTTGGGTATGTATTTACTCAGTACAACCTCATCTTTTACCTCCCCCCCAAAAATTGATCATTTATTTTGCTTGTGTGCCTTAAAATTAACTTTAGTGTATTTTTTTTTTTTTTACCTAATCTTTGAATTTCCTAGAACTTTGCGGTAATATCGGGTAAACATAAAAAATGGAACTAACACTATTTCATTCTATAGGGTGTCTGCTTTCAGAACATATATAATATTTTGGAGGTTTTATGCAATCTTAAGGCCTAAAATTTTTTTTTAAACATGTGCAAAAAGAAAATGTAAAAACGGGCCTCGGACAGTGAAAGGGTTCAATTACAATATGACTTGTGTGCCAATTGTAGATGCAATATTATTATTATTTTAAATCATTTTTTCATCACAAAAGTGGATATACCCTTTAGCCCGATGTAAACGGTCACATCGGGCCGATTTTGACATGTCAAATTGCATGCCAATTAACAGCCTATTGCTGGCAACAGAACTGTCCGAATCGGTGCGACGCCGCACCCATTCCCAAAAGTAGTTCCTGCACTACTTTGGGGGACATCAGTGGGCAATTTTAATAGAGATCTGTGCATAACCTCACACAGATATCTTTCAAATTGCCCCCGAACTCGCAATGAAAGCTGAACTTGCGCAATTTCAAAACCACCTCCAAAGTGTACGAGGGCTTAATGAACTCAATTAAAATTTGAGGCTGTGTTCCACAATGAAAAAAATATGATGGGTACAAATATTTCCATAAGGAGTGTTCAGCAATGGCAAACTTCATATTTTATCAGTACACAACTCCTTTACTGTGTTTCATCAATCTCTGTAGCAAGCTGCATTTGTTTTACATAGCAAAATAATGAATAAATGTCACAGCTAGTATAAATAATATTTTACCTTGCTGAGTCTCGACTTCCTAATGTGGAAAATCTCACAGGTGTTCGAATATCAAACGGGCTGCATCGTTGAACTGCCATGAAGTTATTTAAAGTAATGAAAATGCATAGTATAATAGTAATAACATATACAAATGCCACATGCATGATGGATACAGCAAAGGGGGTGGGGTGACAGAAGAAAAGGAAAATAAATATTAGAAATGTAGGTTTATTTGAAGAATTTAAATTAGAAAATTACTTCACTCTTTAGGGTTGATTTAGTAAAGCAACTCACTTTGCAATTTGCCCCAGAGCTTGGGAATGAGGTGAAGCTCTATTGACTTTCATCATTAAATCAAGTTGGAGTAGGACTGTCTTAATGAGGGCACACCTGGGCACTGCCCAGGGGCCAGAGCTGCATGAGGGGCCCCCTGCACTTTCCCCAAAGCAGCTGTTCCTTGAGCCCATGCTGCCCCGAAATTGGCGGTCCCATGATGGCACTGAGAGTGATAGATACACAGGGGAGGCAGTCTGCCTCCTACCTACTTGATGTCTGTTTACCTGCACTGTCATCATTGTAGGGGCCCCAGAACATTACTTTGCCCAGGGGACCATGATGCTATTAAGACGGCCCTGAGTTTTTTTTATTTATTTTCTTGTACGTGATTGGACATTCTTTGCATGAAACCACCACATTCTCTTAATTCTTAGACAAGTTTCCTTGCAAAATTAACAGCATATTTGCCTTTAGTAAATCAACCCAGAATAAAATACAGCACAAGCACTAATCATGCACATTTATGTCTATAATTGTTAACAAAAAGTTCAAGAATTATACCCCTCTTCCATGCACTCACCCCATCAGGTATCTTACACTACTATAATTAACAAAATGAACAAATCCAGTGCTAATAGTAATAACAATTAAAATTATAAATATATTTTAAAATAGATAAACACCCACATGGTGAGCCCTGAACCACATTTCTTAAACTTCATTCAAGTACTACAAATATTGCTACATTTGACTATAAAGCTCCATTCACATCTTGGCGTTCTGAATCAGGGGCGAAATTGCTGTGATTTTGCCCCACGACATAGTGGAAAATAGTCACTTCCAATGGCACCCCGATCAGGGAGCGATTTAGCCGCGATTGTCGCCTGATGCAGTAAAATCGTGCAAACAGAATCGCAGGACGCCTGTCACCCAAAAGAAGTACAATTGCTTACACTCCGCGATTGGCGTTCCTATGGAGGTGACCGAGATCGCATTGCCATCACGCGATTTGCCATTATTTTGAATTGCGGGGAAGAACCGTGGCAATTCCGCCTGCGATTCAGAATGCCAAGATGTGAACGGAACCTAAGGCACCTTTCACACTGAGGAGTTTTTCAGGCGGTTTAGCGCTAAAAATAGCACCTAAATACCGCCTGAAAAACTCCTGCACTGCATTCTCAATGTGAAAGCCCGAGGGCTTTCACACTGAGGCGATGCACTGGCGGGACCACTCCAAAAGTCCTGCCAGCAGCATCTTTGGAGCGATGTGTTTACCGCTCCTTCACCGCTCCTTCCTATTGAAAGTAATGAGAAACCACGGTAATACCGCCGGCAATGCGCTTCTGCAGAGGCGCATTGCCGGCGTTATTAACCCGTTAGCGGAGGTTTATACCGCGGCTGAATACCGCTGTAATTCAGACGATCTAGCGCCGCTGTTATACCGTCACCGCACATCCCGCCCCAGTGTGAAAGGGGCCTTAATAGGAAATCTATACACATCAGATAATATTTACAGAATTATGCAAATCATTTTATTAGAAATCCAAATGTAGAGTGTGCATCAAGTAACACGTAATTAAAGAGTTTTTTTTTAACATTAGATTGAGGCTCGTTTTTTCAAGGGGAATCGTGTTTTTTTTACAATCGAAGCCGTACTTATCGTTTTAGAGATACATCTTCTCCGCCGCTTCCGGGTATGGTCTTCAGGACTGGGCGTTCCTATTTGATTGACAGTCTTCCGACAGGCTTCCGACGGTTGCACACATCGCGTCACGAGTAGCCGAAAGAAGCCGAACGTCGGTGCGGCTCTATACGGTGCCTGCGCACTGACGTTCAGCTACTTTTGGAAAATCGTGACTCGATGTATGCGACCGTCGGAAGCCTGTCGGAAGACTGTCAATCAAATAGGAACGCCCAGTCCCGCAGCCCATACCCGCGGCGGAGAAGATGTATCTCTAAAACGGTAAGTACGGCTTTGATTGTAAAAAAAACACCCGATTCCCCTTGAAAAAACGAGCCTCAATCTAATGTTAAAAAAAAGTTTTTTTGGGTGAACCTCCACTTTAAAGTTACAATGTGAAATGCAAAAAAATTGGACATGAATAGTTGCTAAAAAAAAAAATACTAAAACTCATGTTTGCAAAAATGTAAAATACACATTTATCTGGGGTCAATCCTCTTCCATTTTTCTCTACTTACACTTACAATCAGTATAGGTACCTGTTGTATGGCCTACCATTTAAAGTGGTTGTAAAGGTTCCATTTTTTTTTAAATAACAAACATATCATACTGGGTTTTCTGGGGTCACTCAGCGGCTCTCTCGGCTCCTCCCCCATCAGATAACCCCCTCTGGTAAGCACTCTCCCAAGGGGGTTACCTTGCAGGCACGCTCCTGAGACCTGCATTCGGCATCCATACCTGCCGATTGCAGGACTCAGCCCCGCCCCCCGGCACCTGCGTCATTGGATTTTATTGACAGCAGCACAAGCCAATGGCTGCTCAATAAAAAGCCGAGAACCATGGGCAAAGGAAGAGCGCGTTCTCGACGCAGGACTTGCCAGGGCTCGGGAGAGTAAAACGGGGGGCTGGGGGGATGGTAATCGTCGGATGTTTATTCACCTTAATGCAAAGGATGCATTACATCCTTTCCCTTTGTCAGGGATCGGATGGGAGACTGATTTGATGAGGTCGGCCTCTTATATCTCCTGTCCTGGCTCAGCTGAAGGTGAAACAGAGGAAGCCGAAGGACAGGAGGGACACGAGTGCCTGGAGCCGGGGGTCCCGGGAGAACAGCTTGGCAGGGTTCAGCGGCCTGGAGCAGTCCGTGATGAGTTGCGCATGAACAGGTGATAGCCAGGCAGGTAACCGAGGGTTAACGGTGACCAGGGGCATAGGCAGGAGCAAGGTCTCAGGGATAGCCAGGTTCGTCAGCAAGCGGGCAGTGAGGTACCGAATCGTAGACAGAGCCAGAGTCAGGAACGGAGCCGAGTCAGAATACTGGGAAGACATACAGGATCAAGCAGGATTACAGAAATAAGCTGAAGATCAGTCAGCAAGGCACAAGAGCCCAGACACCCTTTAAATAGGCTGTCTGGCGCCAAACTGAATTAGGCTCGTACGTGTGCGTGCGTGCCCGTATCTGTGCGCGTGCCCGTATCTGTGCGCATGCGTGCCCGCAATTGCAAGCTCTGGCGCGCATGCGCGCATCTGTGAGCCATTCTATGGCAAAGACTATGCGCTTGTGCACGTCTATGTGCAAAGCGTCTTACGGGAGTTCCCTGAGACCCTTAAACTGTAACTTTAGCCTTAAGCAAATATTTTCCTCAATCTTCTACCTGCACCCTTTCTTTGGTTTCCCACATAAACTCTGAGTCCTCTGAGTCACTGAGGACGACAGGATCCACAGCCACCTCAAGTCCATGGGTTTCTTGGGACTGTAATTGATCCCTTGAAGACTGATGTGGAGTGCTAAGCTCCACCTCCATGCTGACACAATCCTCCTCCTCCTCATCGTCTTCCTGTGTGATAGGCGGGCAAGCAGGAACACTGTCTGGATAAATGGGGGCCTTGAGAGGTAAGGAAGTCCTCCTCTTCCTCCCTCTGTTCTGCCTCAAGGGCCCTGTCCATTATTCCATGCAGAGTGTGCTCCAACAGGTGGATAAGAGGGACAGTGTCACTGATGCATGCACTGTCACTGCTCACCATCCTTGTGGCCTCCTCAAATGGTGACAGGACAGTGCATGCATCCCTGATCATGGCCCACTGGTGTGGGGAAAAAAACCAAGCTCCCCTGACCCTGTCCTGCTGCCATATTGGCACAGATACTCATTGATGGCCCTCTGCTGCGTGTGCAGCCGCTGCAGCATGGCCAATGTAGAGTTCCACCTGGTGGGCATGTCACAGATTAGGCGGTTCTTGGGCAGGTTGTATTCCTTTTGGAGGTCTGCCAGCCAAGCACTGGCATTATATGACCATCGGAAATGCACACAGAGTTTCCTGGCCTGCTTCAGGACATCCTGTAAGCCCAGGTACCTGCCCAAGAACCGCTGCACCACCAAGTTAAGGACATGAGCAAAACGGGGCACATGGGTCAGTTGTCCCTGTCGCAGGGCGGAGAGGAGGTTGGTGCCATTGTCGCAAACCACCATTCCTGGCTTAAGCTGGCAGGGCGTCAACCACCTCTGAGCCTACCCCTGCAGAGCTGACAGAACCTCTGGCCCAGTGTGGCTCCTGTCCCCTAAGCACACCAGCTCAAGCACCGCATGGCATCTCTTTGCCTGCGTACCTGTATAGCCCCTTGAACGCCTACGGAGCACCGCTGGTTCCGAGGACAAATCGGCACAGGAAGAGGCCACAGAGGAAGAAGAAGAGGGGGGGTGGAGGAGAGAGGTGTGTCACAACCAGTAGTAGCATTTTGGAGGTGTGGTGGCGGAACAACCTCCAACACTACTGTACCTTGTCCTGTATACTTCCCAGCTGCCAGCAGAGTCACCCAATGCGCCGTGAAAGATAGGTAATGTCCCTGTCAATGCCTGCTGGACCATGAGTGAGTGGTAATATGCACCTTACCACTGACCGCCCTGTCCAGAGAGGCATGGACATTGCCTTCCACATGCCGGTAGAGAGCCGGAATTCCCTTCAGTGAGAAAAAGTGGCGTTTGGGAACTTGCCACTGAGGTACCGCACATTACACAAACTCACGGAAGGGGGCAGAATCTACCAACTGAAAAGGCAGCAGTTGAAGTGCTAGCAATTTATCTAAGCTAGCATTCAACCGCTGGGCATGTGGATGGCTGGGAGAGAATTTCTTTCGGAGCTGCAGCAGCTGGGGCAGGGAAATTTGCCTGGTACAATCTGACGTCGGTGTACCGATAGTAGATTGCCCGCAAGTACTTGGCTGTGACACACCTAATTCTACACCTTTAGTCCTATCAGTGCAGGCTTCAGAGAGGACTGAGGGTATAGTGGGGTTGGAGATCCCAGCTGATGAGGAGCAAGGAGAGGTCTGCTTTATTCTTTGGTGTGGGTCTTTGCCAACGAACTGCATGGCAGGTCGACATATGTCTGGTCAAGCATGTGGTGCCCAATGTTTTGGCCACGCGAGAAACGCTTGTGACATATGTTGCAAATAGCAGCGGTGCGATCTGATGCACTCATCTCAAAAAAGGCCAACACCAAAGAACTTTTGGAATAACGTGGAGAGACAGCAGCGCCCTGCACATGCGGAGCTCTGCGGTGTGATGCAGTCCGTGTGCTGCCCTTAAGCTGGCCCCTGGAGGACATCCTGCCTCATTGGAGATGTGCCTCCTCCTCCTCTCTCCTATCAGGCACCCATGTGGAGTCAGTGACCTCATCATCCATTCCCTCCACATCACTGTAGAAAACATGGCAGTATGCTGCAGCTGGGGGAACATGACTGCCAGATTGCTGTCCTTCTTGGGCACCCCCTCTCTCTGGGCTCATGCTACTGCCTTCCTCTAGCTGTGTACCATCATCGGAGCCTTCAAAATGCTGCACATCCTCCTGCAGCATGTACCCAACACTGTGGTCAAACAGTTCAGGGACTCCTCAGGAGGACATGGTGGGGCTAGGGAAGGAGTGACTGATGCCATTGAGCAGAGGGAAAAGGCTGCGTTGGCAGCTTCTTTGCCAGACAAAGTACCCTGAGCCTGGGTGAGAGAGGATGAGGACGGCTTGGTCATCCACTCTTCCAAGTCTTCGACATGTTGCGGCTCAACGCGGCCAGCTGTCGAAAAAAAGGACGAGCGTGTCCCACGGCCATGTGCTGAGGATGCACCGTGTCCACGACCAGCACTGTTGCCTCTAGACGCAGAGCCTGCTTGCCCTCTTTTATCGGCTTGTGACTCTCTGCCTCTCCTTGTTGTCCTTTCAGACATACTAATGGCCTGCAGGGAAATGTAGCTGCACAAATACTGACAATACCTGCTGATCCCTGCCCGTGGTATTAATTTGAGCAGATCTCTGCCTGTAGGAATTAATATGAGAACACTAGCTTTACGTAGCTTTAGGTGCACACTGTGCAGAGGACACAGACAGTACACCATGTGAAAGTACTTGCAGAATGATCCCCTGCCTATGGTATTAATATGAGCAGATCCCTGCCTCTAGGAATTAATATGAGGAACACCATCTTTACGTCGCTTTAGGTGCACACTGTGCAGAGGACACAGACAATACACACACCACGTAGATTTAGGTGCACACTGTGCAGAGGACACAGACAATACACACACCACGTAGCTTTAGGTGCACACTGTGCAGAGGACACAGACAGTACACACACCACGTAGCTTTAGGTGCACACTGTGCAGAGGACACAGACAGTACACACACCACGTAGCTTTAGGTGCACACTGTGCAGAGGACACAGACAGTACACACACCACGTAGCTTTAGGTGGACACTGTACAGAGGACACAGACAGTACATCATGTGAAAGTACTTGCAGAATGATCCCCTGCCTGTGGTATTAATATGAGCAGATCCCTGCCTCTAGAAATTAATATGAGAAACACCAGCTTTACGTAGCTTTATGTGCACACTGTGCAAAGGACACAGACATTACACACACCACGTAGCTTTAGGTGCACACTGTGCAGAGGATACAGACAGTACACCATGTGAAAATACTGCAGCTATGCCTGCCTGTCAGTATATTAGGAAGAGCGGATCTAGCTAAACTCAATACAGTGTATAAATATATATACAACCTGGGATGCATATATATCCCCTACACACTGTAACTCTAACTGACTAGCCTGCCTGCCTGCTCTAACTGCAAAAAATTACACTCTCTCTGTCTCTCTCTGTAAACCACCGCAACACACTACACAAGGCCGACTTCCAGGTAGCCTTATATAGTGTGGGGCGTGTACTAAACCCCCTGAGCCATAATTGGCAAAAGCCACCCTGGCTTTGGCCAATTATGGCTCTCTGTGTTTTGCAAGCTGTGATTGTTAATATATAGTTTTCTTACAAACATTTGGATGCCAATATACATCTGGAACGTGTCCAGATTCTTGGTGGATACAGATTTCAGACCTTTGTGCAACACTCTGATTGCTTCATGTGTTAGTGGTAACCCACTCAAATTAAAAATGTCCTCTCCCTTTATTCCCTTTTTCTTTTGTTTCCTCTTGCCAGATCGACATCCTCTCTTCTTTCCTGGCTTCTTCTTGGGCCTCTTGGTTCGTCTGGATTTCTCGGTGGGTGGTTTTCCCTGTCCCTGTCTAAAAAAGACCTGTTATAATCGTGGCACCATATTGTGTGGGGTATTGTCTGTCGTACCTGTCCTCCTCATCTTGATTCATCTACAGGGCATAATAGTTATGGGTAGGTACCAGACTTCGCTCATTTTGACAGTGATTTCTTTGTTGTGGGCCTCTCCTTTCACCATGTCCGTATTCCTGGACTGGGCTTCTCCCTCGTGGTCCATATTGTTCATATGGTGGTGCCCTAAAGTTCCTATGTTCATAGGCTGGTTTTCTTTTATCCCTGTATTCCTGTGGGTGTCCTCTGTACTCCCTTTGATCATTTCACGGTTTATACCAGTTGTTCCCATTCTGTTGGTAGTAGTTGCGCTGTCTTTCATTGCAAGTTTGGTGTCCTGTTATCTTCTATTTTGTGTGTAGAGTGTAGAAAGAAGTAGAGGAGGGGTGGAGGAGAGAGCTGTGGCAGAATCACCACTAGCATTTTGGAGGCATGGTGGCGGAACAATTCCAAACAATACTGAACCCTGTCCTGTATCCTTCCCAGCTGCCAGCACAGTTACCCAGTGCGCCGTGAAAGAAAGGTAATGTCCCTGCCCATGCCTGCTGCACCATGAGTCAGTGGAAATTTGCACCTTACTGCTGACTGCCCTGTCCAACGAGGCCAAAACTTTGCCTTCCACGTGCCGGTAGAGCCAGAATGGCCTTCTGTGAAAAGAAATGGTGTTTTGGAACCTGCCACTGAGGTACAACACATTCCACAAATTCACGAAAGGCAGAGTCTACCAGCTGAAAAGGCAGCAGTTTCAGTGCTAGAAATTTGGCTAAGCTAGCATTCAGACGCTGAGCATGTGGATGGCTGGGACCAAATTGCTTTCTACGGTTTAACAAAGGCCCACACCAAAGAAATTTTCTAAATCAGCAGGGAGTCAGCAGCTCCCTGCACCTGCTGAGCTCTGCAGTGTGATGCAATAGGGTGGCTGCCCTTAAGCTGCCCCCTGGAGGGCATCCTGCCTCGTTGGAGATGTGTCTCCTCCTCCAGTGACCTCATCATCCCCTCCCTGCTCATCACTGGAGAAAACTTGGCAGTATGCTGCATCTTGGGGAACCTGACTGCCAGTATCTTGTCCTTGGGGCACCCCCTCTCTCTAGGCTCACATTACTCCCTTCCTCAACCTGGGTAGCAACATCAAACCCTTCAAATCGCTGTGCATCCTCCAGCAGCACGTAGCCGACACTGTGGTCAAATAGTTTGTATTGTGTACTGTGTACACCACCAGAAAAGTAGTAGTAGCAAGTGCACTACAGCTGCACTGTATTGTGTACTGTGTACACCACCAGAAGGCTACACTGGATGCAGAGTATATAGACCTATATCTATATACTAGACTGTGGCCCGGATTCACGTATAAGTTACGTCGGCGTATCTTCAGATACGACGGCTCGGACTCAGAGTTACGACGGCGTATCTATGCGCCTGATTCTTAGAATCAGTTACGCATAGATTTGTGTTAGATCCGACCGGCGTAAGTCTCTTATGCCGTCGTATCTTAACTGCATATTTACGCTGGCCGCTAGGGGCATGTACGCTGATTTACACCTAGAAATATGTAAATCAGCTAGATACGCGAATTCACGAACGTACGCCTGGCCGACGCAGTACAGATACGCCGTTTACGTTAGGCTTTTCCCGGCGTAAAGTTACCCCCTGCTATATGAGGCGTACATGCGGCGTACCAATAATAAGTATGGACGTCGTTCCCGCGTCAAATTTTGAAAATTTTACGTCGTTTGCGTAAGTCGTTCGCGAATAGGGCTGGGCGTCATTTACGTTCACGTCGAAAGCATTGGCTTCTTGCGGGTTAATTTGAAGCATGCACACTGGGATACTTTCGTAAAAAGCGTCATTTACGTGGGGTCACATGAAATTTACATAACACACGCCCACATGATACGCGATTCTACTCGTATATATAGGTTACATAGTTAGTCAGGTTGAAAAAAGACCATCTAGTTCATAAAAAAAAAAAGTAAAATAAAAAATATCGTACAATCCCATATACCCAATTCTATACCCACAGTTGATCCAGAGGAAGACAAAAAACCCCAGCAGAACATGCTCCAATTTGCTATAGCAGGGGAAAAAATTCCTTCCTGATCCCCCAAGAGGCAATCGGATTTTCCCAGGATCAACTTTACCTATAAATTTTAGTACCCAGTTATAATATGTACATTTAGGAAAGTATCCAGAACTTTCTTAAAGCAATCTACTGAGCTGGCCAGAACCACATCTGGAGGGAGCTCTTACTGTGAAGAAACCTTTCCATATTTGGAGATTAAATCTCTTTTCCTCTAGACCACAGGTGCCAAACACAAGGCCTGCAGGCTGAATCAGGCCCTCCAGGCCATTTCATATGGCCCTCGCACCTCTCCTGCAACTGCAGTAGAGCTCCAGCCCTCCTCTGGTCCTTCTCCAGACCCTTACTTTCTGCTTTCAAGCAATACACCCAGTTTTTTTCCCAGCAGCAGCATAAGGAAAGTGGGTGCACTGTGATGTAAGGGAGAATGGGGGACTCAACTTCTGATGGTGGGGTGGCTCTTGACATCTAATGTAAGGGGAGGGAATGCGCTGGACATCTAATCTTACAGATACAACTACATAATGCTGATGCGCCCCACAATGAAATTGAGTTTGACACCCCTGCTCTAGACGTAAAGAGTGCCCTCTTGTCCTTTTTGTTGACCGTAAAGTGAATAACTCAACACCAAGTTCACTATATGGACCCCTTAGATCAGGCATGTCCAAAGTCCGGCCCCACTGGTTATTTGGATATATAAATATATATATATATATATATATATATATATATATATATAATCTCTTTTGTGGCCCCCAACAAACCCCAGAGGGGGTGGGACGAGTGCCATCAGATTACATACAGTGAGAATCTCCTGTTTACTTGGCAGCCTCTGTAATAGGAAGTCCTGTCTCCTGAGCCGCCATTGGACCACTGTTTTGTCTATCATAGGAGTCAGATCTTTGTATTAAAGAGGCCCCCGCGTAAACAGGAGATTTTCCTGTTTGTAATCTGTTGGCGCTCGTCCCGACCCTTCCCTGCCCCCTCTGAGGCTGCAGATGGGCATTGATCAGGCTGCACTGATGGCAATGGTGAGGCTGCATGCATGTGGATGGTGAGGCTGCATGCATGTGGATGGTGAGGCTGCAGATGGGCACTGATTAGGCTGCATTGACGGGCACTGACCCTTATTTTGCTTTAGGCCTTGTACACACGATCAGTCCAAACTGATGAAAACGGACTGAAGTTCAGTTTCATCAGTCCAAACCTACCGTGTGTATGGCCCATCAGACTTTTGTCCTTCAGACCAAAGTTTTAAAACTTGCTTTAAAATCGGACTTATGACCGATCAGTCAAAAGCGATGGTTGGTACGCAAAAGCATCGGTTCAAAACCCGCGCATGCTCAGAATCAAGTCAACGCATGCTTGGAAGCATTGAACTTCGTTTTTTTTATCACGTCGTTGTGTTTTACGTCACCGCGTTGGACTCGATCGGATTTTGGACTGATGGTCTGATGTGCCTACACACCATCAGACCATTAGTCCATCAGACCATCATACTTCAGTCCGTTTTCATCAGTTTGGACTGATCGCGTGTACATGGCCTTACAGTTCTTTACTCAAAGCTAAAAGAAATCCTGAAACTTCTCTCTTAAAGTGAAGGTGAGTGTTATACGCCAATAAATACGGTATATCCAAATAACACGTCCAAGCTCATCCTTAGACTCTTCACCACACACAGCCACAAAAGCAAGAAAATTCTTGTCTGGCAGTGTATTGATTCATTTGCATTTAATTTTAATGGTTAAAAAAAATGTCAAGCAAAATGGTCGGCCCTCACGCATGTTCACTTCATCAAATCTGGCCCTCTTTGAAAAAAGTTTGGACACTCCTGCCTTAGATATTTGTACATGTTGATCATAATCCCCCCTTATTCTCCTCTTCTCAAGAGTGAATAAATTCAGTTCCTCAAATTTTCCCTCATAGCTGAGCTCCTCCATGCCTCTTATTAGTTTGGTTGCCCTTCTCTGCATTTTCTCCAGTTCCCTGATATCCTTTTTGAGAACTGGTGCCCAAAACTGAACTGCATATTCCAGATGAACAGGGGAAAAATTATCTCTCTCTCTGTCTCTCTCTCTGGAGTCCATACCTCTCTTAATACAACAAAGGACTTTGCTCGCTTTGGAAACCGCAGCTTGGCATTGCATGCCATTATTGAGCTTATGATCTACCAAGACCCCCAGATCCTTCTTCACTACGGATTCCCCCAGTTGTACTCCTCCTAGTATGTATGATGCATGCATATTCTTAGCCCCCCAAGTGCATAACTTGACATCTGCCACATAGTCCCCCAATTAGACAGAGCACTGAGGTCAGCTTGTAAATTGGAGACATCCTGTAAGGACGTTATTCCACTGCATAGCTTGGTGTCATCTGAAAAGACAGAAATGTTACTTTTGATCCCAGACCCAATATCATTTATAAAGATATTAAAATGTAAGGGTCCCAGCGCTGAACCTTGGGGTACACCACTGATAACCTTAGACCTTTCAGAGTAAGCAGGGTCGATCCTAGGGTCAGACGCCTGGGTGCAGAAATATTTCTGGCGCCCCTACATGGGCGTGGTCATCTTACCAACTCCTCCCCTTTATGAATGTTTCTATGAAACTCAGAGATGCTCCCCAACAAAGTCTTTGTTACCCTGGGATCCTCCCATGATCTTTTAACAATAAAGAAAATACAGGAAGAGCGTACACTAATGAAACCTGGAGGGGAACCTCTCTGATGCACACAGAGAGGGCTTCTGTTAGACAGTCTGTTAGAAAGTGCCCCCAGACATACTACAGGAGATGATCAGAGACTGTAGACATGATACAAGAGATGGTCAGAGACTGCAATCATAGTACAGGAGATGGTCAGAGACTGCAGACAATAATATAGGAGATGGTCAGAGAGTGCAGACATAATACAAGAGATGGTCAGAGAGTGCAGACATATTACAGGAGTTGATCGGAGACTTCAGACATACTACAGGAGATGGTCAGAGACTGGAGATATAATGCAGGAGATGGTCAAAGACTGGAGATATAATACAGGAGATGGTCAAAGACTGGAGATATAATGCAGGAGATGGTCAGAAACTGGAGATATAATACAGGAGATGGTCAGAGACTGCAGATATAATATAGGAGAGGGTCAAAGACTGCAGTTCCTATGGACGTTAGTAGATAATGGCCGATCGATCCTCTCACCTGACCCAGCGATACAACAACAATGGTTTCTATGATCAGGAGTCAGCTCACTCTGAATTACCCGTGGACACTCCGCTGGGTAGAGCCCAGATCTGTATTCTGGCAATGACTCCATTCCTTTCTCCGCCAGGTATGGCGCTAGGCTGTGTGGCTTTCACTCTGGTGCCGCAGGGGTTCTCTCTCTGATGGTGTTCTCTCAGCACTGTCCTCTCCCTCTGGAGTCCTGGTTGCACTTCCCTGAAAGCTTTCCCGGGCTCCTGGCTCTCTCTCTCTCATTCAGCTGGGCATGCTGTGTGGGCTGCCATTTCTTTGTTACAGTGGGGCTGCCAGTCCTCGAACTACATGTCCCACAATCCTCTTCTCTGCTCCTTTTTCTATTCTATTTCTTCCCTGGCCGAAATGAAGGCGGGGGAAGAAACATAGTGGGCAGCTGTGCTGGTAAGCGCTGCTCACTAGTACAGCATCGCGTGCGAGGATGAGGAGAGGGAGGGGGAAAGAAGAGCCCGCAGCTGCAGTGGCGTCACTAGGGTTGGTGTCACGCGGTGCGGTAAGACATGGTGTCACCCCCCCCTTACACCACCTATAGTCACCCCACAGTACCCTTCATCAGTATAGACCCTCCAGAACAAACCACCCCCTCCATTAGTACAGATCCCCTCAGGACAATCCACCCCCTCCATTAGTACAGACCCCCCCAGGACAAATCACCCCCCTCCCTCATTACAGACCCCCCTCCATTAGTACAGATGCTCCAGGCCAAACTCCATTAGTACAGACCCCCCTCGACAAACCCCCATTAGTAGAGACTCCCCCAGGACAACCCCCCCGACCCCCTCCATTAGTACAGACCCCCCAGGACAAACCCCTCCATTAGTACAGACTCCCCCATTAGTAGACTCCCCCAGGACAACCCCACCCGGCAGCCTCCATTAGCACAGACCCCCAGGACAAACCCCCATTAGTACAGACTCCCCCATGACAACCCCCCCAGCCCCCTCCATTAGTACAGACCCCCCAGGACAAACCACCCCGGCCCTCATCATTAGCACAGACCCCCTAGAACAAATCCTCCAGACTCCCCCATTAGTAGACTCCCCCCAGGACAAACCACCCCGGCCCCCTCCATTAGTACAGACCCACCCAGGACAAACCCCCCTCCATTACGGTACATTAAAAAACACCCGACGGCAGCTGGAGAGGAGAGGACAGTGTGCAGCTGTGCCGCCCGGGTGGAGCACAGATTCCAGCAGCAGAAGGGTTTTAGACAGACAGGAGGAGAAAAAGGTCACACAAGAACCGCCCCCTTAGCGATGTCACTGCGTGGCTAGGCTCCGATCTCCAGCGGTGACTTCACTCTCCTCCTCTGACCGGAGGAGGAAGATTAGACAGGCTTAGGCTTTGAAAACAGAGCGGCGGCAACCGGCAGGGAGAGCCGCCTCTCGACTCGGACAAGGAAAGGAGGAGGATAGAGGGGAGCACTCTGGCGCTTCAGCACCCCCACCTCTGTGGCTCCTGGGTGAACTGCACCCCACGCACCCGCGTAGGATCGGCCCTGAGATTCTGTCTTTTAGACAGTTTTTTATCCATTTACACACTGATCTTTCCAATTCTGTAGACTTTACCTTACACATGTGCCGTGTCTGCGGAACTGTATCGAACGCTTTTGCAAAATCCGAGTATACCACATCCACCACCACCCCTCTGTCCAAGGATTTAATCAGGTTTGTCTGACAACTTCTGTCTTTCATGAATCCATGCTGTCTGTTGCTTAAATTGTTTTTTTTTTTTTCCAGAAGGAACTCGTCTATGTGGTCTTTTACTAAACGCTCCAGTATCTTCTCAACTATAGAAGGCACCACGTTCGCCCTGCGCCAATCCAGTGGTACTATTCCCGTCATTAATGAGTCCCTAAAAATTTGATACAATGGCTTTGAAATTACAGAGCTCAATTCTTTTAGGATCCGTGGGTATATTCCATATGGTCCAGGTGCTTTATTCTGTCTAAATATTTCAGGACAATATCACTTTTCAGACATTGTAGATCATTTGGGGCTGTGTCAATACCACCCCCATTATGGACATGAACTCCCCCATGCTCCTTTGTATACACAGAGCTTTAATAAATTAGCCTTCTCTTTGTCCCCAGTCACCCACTCTAGATTATTTTGTAAAGGGCCTACATGCTCAGACCTGACCTTTTTACTATTAAAATATTTGAAGACTTTTTTGGGGTTTGTCCTACTATCTTTTGCAATCTGTCATTCGTTTTGAATTTTTGTATCCTTGATTTCCTTTTTACATATTCTGTTAAATTATTTGTAACATTTAAACGACACTAGTGTTCCTTCATTTTATTTATTAAAAGCTTTTTTCTTATTGTTTAGAGCTTTTTTTAACTTTGACCGTGAGTCACATAGGTTTTATTTATAGCCTTTTAAACGTATTGCCTATGGGAATATACTTTGCAGTGAGGTCACAAACAGTCTTTTTGAAAAATTCCCATTTCTGTTCTGTGTTTATCGATGCCAATATTCCCTCCCAGTCTAAGTCCTGGAGAGCAGCCCTCATCCTTGGAAAATTTGCTCTCTTGAAGTTAAGTGTTTTTATCTTTCCTGTATGTATTTCTTGCTTACAGCTAACATCAAATGAAATCAAGTTATGATCACTGCTACCCAGGTTTGGAAAAAATTGCTTAAATGTGCATCCTCACAGGGTGACACTGTGGATGCATCGGTATACATGTGCCAACGTCCCCATATATTTGAAAATGTATACTAATTTGAACTATAAACTTTAAACGGCATTTTTTTATGTTTAAAATTGTGTGATTAACTAGCATCTTTGATGATGTTTTGTTTATGTCTATGTATATGTTCTAACAGACCATCATGCTCCTGAAGAAGCATTCTGATACGCGAAACATGTAGAGCAGAGCAAGAATTAAAATCCTGCATATTGGACCCATGTTCAAGGCTATACACTCCATATATACCATTGTTTGTTAGTTATGTATTCCTCATAATTTGAGTGTACTTACACTATTGTAACTTTGTGGAAGTGTAATTATAGTACTTGTCAGGGCCATATTTTGATGATTATTATATTGTTATCTATGAATGTACTTTTATATAGTTTTCTACAATAAATATCTATAGATGTTTATATTTGTTACCCATGTGCCGTTTAAAGTCCAAGGGCCACATTCACATACATTTGGGGCCGTGTAACGTAACCCGTATACGTTACACCGAGCAAGTTTCCAGTTTTAGTGCCTGATCCACAAAGCACTTACCTGGAAACGTGCGGCGGTGTATCGTAAATACGTCCGGCGCAAGGCGGGCCAATTCAAATGGGCGTGTGCCATTTAAATTAGGTGCGCTCCCGCGCCGGACCTACTGCGCATGCTCCGTTTCGGAATTCCCGCCGTGCTTTACGCGCAGTGACGTCATTTTTTCGAACAGCGACACGCGTAGCGTAATTCCGTATTCCCAGACGGCTTACGCAAACAACGTTAATTTTTACATTTCGACGCGGGAACGATGGCCATACTTTATACAGCAATACGATGCTGTGTAAAGTTAGGGCAGGTCAAATAACGACTAACTTTGCACCGTAACTCCTAATTTGCATACCCGACGCTGGTTTACGACGCAAACTCCCCCCAGCGGCGGCCGCAGTACTGCATCCTAAGATCCGACAGTGTAAAACAATTACACCTGTCGGATCTTATGGATATCTATGCGTAACTGATTCTATGAATCAGTCGCATAGACACTCTGAGAGATACGACGGAGTATCTGAGATACTCCGTCGTATCTCGACTGTGAATCTGGCCCCAAGTTTCTAGTTCAAATTGGTATCCATTTTCACTGTTACCCAGGTGTTTCTTTTATCTGAACATTAGTAATAAGCTCTGCATGGTTTGAAATTACCAGTTCCAACAGAGGATCATTCCTAGTTGGGGCCTGTATAAACTGGACCATAAAATTGTCCTGCAATAGGTTTGTAAATTCTTGCCCTTTAACTGTCCCAGCAGTGCCATTACTCCAGTCAATTTCTGGGTAGTTAAAATCCCCCATTATTATCACCGTCCCAGCCCTTTCCATCTGTGCAAGGAGCTGAGTCTCCACCTCTTCGTTTTCCAGAAGTATTTGACTACTTTACCGAAAAAGATAGTCAAATAAAGCTTTAGCAGAATTGTGCCTGCACACATGCGGACAGGAAAATGACGTGTGTAACCTCGTTCCCAGCATTCCAGGCAAGATATATAAAAAAAACTAAGGAAAATCCAATAGTGTAATACTGTTTTATTTGTTAAAATACATGAAAAAAGGAAAAGCCAAATGGCCTCTTACCTTAAAAGTGCCTCCCGACACTGGGGCTGCAGACACGTCACCGCTGTAATGCGGTTAGTAGTTGGGGCGGCTGGATCCGTTGCCACCTCCAAGGCGAACGCACAGGTTCCCGGCTGCTAGCTCCACAGGTCGGAGAGGACGTCACGTGACCAGGCACCGCCACCGACGTACGTTTCGTTGGTTAACGCCCCCTGAAGACGTTAACCAATGAAACGTACCCTTATTTTTTGTTTATATTGAAGTTATTATTGGTATAATTCCCTTATCTGCACAACTATAGGGGATACATTTTCATTGTGTGCTATTAACCTGTAGTTCAGTGCCCTCTATACACACCTTTCACCCTCCATTATTTGTCTGACCCCTAACTGACCTGTCTGCCCGATGTAATTCTAGTTCACCCTCCCCCCTCAATCTTAGTTTAAATACTCCTCCAGCCTTCCCATAAACCTCTCCCCCAGCACTGCAGACCCCTTTACATTCACGTGCAAACCGTCTTTAGCATATAGGTTGCACCCCAGTGAAAAGTCAGCCCAGTGCTCTAGAAACCCAAATCCCTTCTCCCTACACCAGGTCTTTAGCCATGCATTCAGCTCTCTAATCTCCCCTGCCTTTCCTGTGTTGCGCATGGCAATGTTTCAGAGAATATCACCTTGGAGGTCCTTCCCTTCAACTTGCAGCCTAGTTCTTTAAATTGATTCTTAAAGAGCCTCCACCTTCCATGTATACTGTCATTGGTTCCAACATGGACCAAGACAGCTGGCGATCCTGGCGACAAATTATTCTATTAGTCCTTCTGATTATAGAATCCCCTATTACCACCAACTGTCTAGGCCTACCTGTACTCCCCTCACCACCTCTACTAGATGGGCTGCTCTCCCAGCTGTTAGGGATAGCAGTGACATCTAGGGCTGCCACCTCCACATCTTAACCCAACTTGGCAAATTTGTTTTGATGCACAAATACAGGACTGGCCTTCCTTTTCTGCAAGCCCCTTCCACTCCCTCTAACTACATTAACCCAACTTCCTATCTGATAATCCTGACTTGCCCCTCCACCCTCCACATCAACCCTACTGACCACCTGCTCAGCGCGCAGAGGACCCCTTTCAAGGTTGTCCTTTCTGCCCAGTGTTGCAACTGGCTCCTCCAGATCTCTAATGCGAGCTTCCAGAAGGGCAACCCGCTCACATCTATCACAGCGGTATCCATCCTGGAGCTGTTGAACCAATTTTACATACATGTGGCACACTGTGCACTGAGCAAAACTTTCAAACCTGCTAGCACTCATTTCCCAGTTACAATATAATTACTTGTAGGAAGTTTAAAGGAGTTGTAAAGGAAAACATTTTTTTGCCTAAAATTAATGTCTGCAAGGTAGACAGACAGAATAGTGTAATGGTTCTGTTAAAAAACAAGTAAATACCTATTAATTTCCTTCATCTCTATCACCTCCGGCATTCTAGTTTCTGTTCTCTGATTCACTTCCTGGTTTGCATCGCTTGTTCATGTAAGAACTACATTTCCCAGTATGAATTGCGGCACGCCCAGTAATTCACACCTCCTTGAAGTCTCTAAGGCCCCGTACACACGAGAGGATTATCCACTGGAAACGGTCCTCTGGCGGATTTTGATCTGATGGTTGTACTAACCATCAGATCGAAATCCGCGAGGAATCCATCCGCGGTGACGTGGCCGCGCCGTCGCCGCGATGATGACGCGTGCTAAGAAATTTTTATCTGCTGGAAATCCATCGGCCCGAAAAATATCCGCAGATAAATATCCGCTGGGCCGTACACACCACAGGATCTATCCGCTGGAACTGATCTGCAGATAAATCCCAGCGGATAGATCCTCTCGTGTGTACGGGGCCTGACACGTAGAGAGCGTCCTCCCAGGAGGGGGTGAGCACGTTACTGACCACCGCAGTAAAGCCTCCCTTCACGGTGGTCAGTAAAATCAGACAAGCAGGAAGTGAACAGAACAGAGAAGAAATAGAGCAACTTATGAGCAAAAACGAACAATGAGGAAGTGAAAAGAAGAATGTCTGCAAGTAAAGGATGCTTATTATGAAAAAAAAAAATTCCTTTACAACCACTTTATGATGTTACTCACAGGTTAGATGACTCCTGTCTTAACTCCTGTTTTCAACTCCGGGTTATTAACTCTCCACTTTTTAGTTCAAAATTCCACTTATGTTCACCAAAAAAATGTTGATCACTTTTATTCCTATTACAAGGAATGTAAACATCCCTTGTAATAGGAGTGGCTTGTGACATGTACTCTTTATTGAGAGATGCAGGGTTAATAAGACCCCACATGTCTCATCCAGGCTGGAAAGCATGAGATTGTGAAAAAAAATTCACGGATCTCATGCTTTCAGCTGAGATTGCGGCTTTGTTTGCATTCCGGTACCCAGGCGTGACGTCATAACATCGCGCCAGTTCCACCGACAATCATAGAGATGACTGGTGACCATCTGGTCACCAGTCATCTCTATGCCTTTCATCCGGTGCCGGCAGATTGTTTCTCCGGGTCTCCAATGGCACGGGAGAGCCCGGAGAAGCACCGGATGGCGGCGGGAGGGGGGATGTCCCCTCCCGTCGCCTATAAGAACGATCATGCGGCAGAACTGCCGCTATGATCATTCTTATGGTGCACAGAATCGCCAGCTGAAGAGATGGATATCTAAATGATGCCTGTAGCTGCAGGCATCTTTTAGATATCCGCACTGAAAGTCCAGGACGTCATATGACGTCCTTGGGCGGGAATTGGTTAAAAAGTGTCAGAAAAAGGAAGGAAAAAAAAGTATTTTAAAAACTGATAGCAAACGTATCAAATAAAGGAGAAAAAAAACACTTGCAAGCAGAAGCAGTCAAAAGCACAACTCCTGGTTAATAACTCTCCACTTTAGTTCAAAATTTCACTTATGTTCACAAAATCCACATGCAAAATCCACATCCTCAGATATATAAATGAATACACCGCCTGAAGTATTTTAGAAAACGTACACCAGGAATGCACTGCAGATATAGGCTACACTGTATGCAGAGTATGGCCCGGATTCACGTAACACTTACGCCAACGTATCTCGAGATACGCCGCATAAGTGTAAATGTGCGCCGGCATATCTATGATACTAGATACGACTGAAATTAGGCTTCCTCCGACCGACGTAACTTTCCTATACCGGCGTATCTTGGGTGCATATTTATGCTGGCCGCAAGGGGCGCTCCTATTGATTTACGTGTCGAATATGCAAATGACTGAGATACGCCGATTCACAAACATACTTGCGCCCATCGCAGTAATGTACGCGGTTTACGTAAGGCCTACGTCCGGCGTAAAGTTATTCCACATATAGGAGGCGCAACCCTTGCAAAGGTATGGACCACGGAACAGCCGTCATATTTTACGTCGTTTACGTAGTACTACGTGAATAGGGCTGGGCGTAGGTTACGTTCAGTGATTCGACGTATCTTAGGCGTTAGTTCCGACATGATTCTGAGCATGCGCACTGGGAAGCATGTACGGGACGGCGCATGCGCCGTTCGTTCGGCCCTTCATTTGCATGGGGTCACGGTTCATTTAAATGTATCACGCCCACTTCCACCTACTTTGAATTAGGCCGGCTTACGCCTAGGAATTTACGTTACGCCGGCGCAACGTTGGGAGCAAGTGCTTTGTGAATACTGTGACTCTCTGTGTTACGTCAGCATAAAGATGTGCTCAGGTATGTGAATCCGGGCCTATATATATTTACGGTATGCAAGGTGAGGTTATCGATGATCAGTATATTTTGCCTCGCATTCGTTCCATTATAAGAGACTGAACCGGAATCCGGCCCGTTTTTTTTCCAGCCTCTGTGGCAGTCTTGTTGCCAAAGAAACATGGGAAGGAAAGGCCACCCCATATAGAAGTATCATATCATAGAGTATGTCTCCTTGATGCAGGATTGAATCGCAGCTGTCCTGACCCTGGTTTTAGAACATATGGAGCGAGTCCAGGAGGCCCAGAGGAGGGTCTATGATCGGGGTGCCAAGGTCTGTACTTTCAGCCCCGGGGACAGAGTGTTGGTACTGGTTCCCACGGTGAAAAGTAAGTTCCTAGCCAAGTGGCAGGGTCCCTTTGAGGTTGTCGAAAGGGTGGGGGAGGTAAACTATAAAGTCTACCAGCCAGGGAAAAAGAAACCACACCAAATTTGTGAATCTCTTAAAGCCTGGGAAGGACAGGGAAACTTTACTGGCCACATCCCCGCCTACAACAGACTGGGTACCGTTGACATCCTGACGTCCCCATAACGGATTCCTTGTCCATGGCACAACAAAGTGATGTTAGGGCGTTTGTGCACAAAAATGGAGACTTTTTCTTCCCCTTACCCGGATTGACCAACGTGATCGAACATGACATAGTGACGGAACCAGGGGTTCGGGTAAATGTAAAGCCGTATAGAATCTCAGAGGCCAGGTGAGAGGCAGTCGCGAAGGAAATCAAAAATATGTTAGAGTTGGACGTGATAGAGTCCCACAGTGGGTGGTCGAGCCCCATAGTGCTGGTCCCAAAACCTGATGGCACTATCTTGTAACGACTTTAGGAAACCCAACAGTGTATCTAAGTTTGATGCATACCCGATGCCACAGGTTGACGAACTCGTGGACAGGTTGGGACAGGCTCGCTACATAACAACCCTAGACCTAACAAAAAGCTATTGCCAAATATCGCTAACTGAATCGACCAAGGAGAAGACTGCTTTTTCCACTCCTGAGGGCTCGTTTCAGTACAAGGTGCCTTTTGGTCTGCACGGAGCCCCATCATCATTACATCGAATGATGGACAAAACTTTGAGACCACATTGCTCGTATGCAGCTGCTTATTTTGACGATGTGGTCATCCACAGCTCAGATTGGGAATCGCACCTGCCCCGAGTACAAGCAGTGGTAGATTCCCTAGGGGAAGCAGGTCTCGCGGCCAACCCAAAAAAGTGTGCCATAGGCCTGGAGGAGGCCAAATACCTTGGGTACGTTATTGGCCAGGGACTGGTCAAGGTTCAGACCGATAGGGTTGAGGCAATTTAAAAAATGGCCCCAACCGGTAAACAAAAAACAAGTTCAGGCCTTCCTGGGCATTACGGGGTATTACAGACGGTTTATACCCAACTGTCACCATTGCCGCCCCTCTGACCGACCCGACGAAGGGTAGAGGGTCGGTCATGGTTAAATGGAATCCTAAAGCCGAGGAGATGTTTCAAAAATTAAAGCAGGCACTTTGTGTACTAGTGATCACGGACTTCACAAAGGAGTTTGTGGTACAGACGAAAGCCGCTCAGGGGCCGAAAACTGAACCAGCATGAAAAGAACTATGCCATTGTCGAAAAGGAGTGTCTCGCTATTAAATGGGCCTTAGACTCCCTAAGGTATTAATTGTTGGGGAGGTCATTTAAGCTGGTCACTGACCATGCTCCCCTAAAGTGAATGTGTGACAACAGGGAGAAAAATGGCCCAGTGACAAGGTGGTTCCTGGCTTTACAGCCTTTTAAGTTTACAGTAAAGCATAGGCCGGGCAAGCTCCAAAACAATGCAGAAGCACTCTCCGGCATGCACTGTATGCTTGGGACAATTGCTCAGCCGCAGGGGCTTGAGCAGAGAGGGAGGATATGTGACGGTATGCGAGGTGAGGTTATCGATGATCGGTATATTTCACCTTGCATTCGTTCCATTAGAAGGGACTGAACCGGAACCTGGCCCGGGTTTTCCAGCCTCTATGGCAGGCTCAAATACACTGCAGCTAACTGAATAACCTGCCTGCTCAATCTAAATCACACTATCTCTCCGTCCACACCAACAACACTACACAGGGTCGCCGTGCAGGCAGCCTTATATAGTGTGGGGCGTGGACTTAGTCCCCCTGAGCCATGATTGGCCAAAGGCACCCTGCCTTTAGCCAATTATTGCACTCTTAGCAGAGGGCGCTGGGATTGGCCAAAGCATGCTCGGGTGCATGCTTTGGCCAATCATCATACAGTAATGCACTGTAATCTCGCAGTGCATTATGGGGCATTCTGCGGCGCTCAAATTTGCCTCGAATGCCCCATAATGTTAGTTTTTCGACAAACGGGCGAACACCCGATGTTCGAGTCAAACTTATGTTTGACCCGAACATCGAGTGCATCCCTACCAACTTGGAGACTCAATGGGCTAGATTCACATAGATTAGCGGATCTTTAGATCCACGTAATCTGTGATTTACGATCCGCCGGTGCAATTTAGCGAGGCCAGTGCAGTATTCACAAAGCACTTACCTCGAAAATTGCACCGTCGGATCGTAACTCCCCCGGCGGGATTCAAATTCCGCGGCTAGGGGGAGTGTACAATCTAAATCAGGCACGTTCCCGCGCCGATTTAACTGCGCATGCGCCGCCGGCGAAATTACCCAGTGCGCATGCTCCAAATTACGTCGCTAGGACGTCATTGTTTTCGGCGGCAACGTCAATTGCGGCCATCCGTATTCCAGACCGACTTACGCAAACGACGTAAAAATTTGAAACTCGGCGCGGGAACGACGGCCATACTTAACATTAGCTACCCCTCATATAGCAGGGGTAACCATCCGCCGGAAAAAGCCGAACGCAAACGACGTAAAAAAAAAAAGCGACGGGCGGGCGTTCGTTTCTGAATCGGCGGTTCTCCTCATTTGCATATCCGACGCGTAAAAGACCGAGGCGACACCTAGCGACCGGCGGGAGATTGCAGCCTAAGATCCGACGGTGTAAGTCACTTACACCAGTCGGATCTAAGGGAGATCTATGCGGAACTGATTCTTATGAATCAGTCGCATAGATCCGACCGTCGGATCTCAGAGATACGACGGCGGATCAGGAGATCCGCCGTCGTATCTCTTTGTGAATCTCGCCCAATGAGTCTTTGTTACAAACCCCCGGAGGTGTGTCGTGAACTAGACAAGATAGTTTCTGATTATTCCTCAGAAAACGTTGACCCGTCTTTGAATCCTTCGACCATTTGGGAAGCGCATAAATGCATGGTGCAGGGCAAGTTGATCTGGACAGGGGCCCAAAAGAAGCGAGAAATATCTCGGCAGATTGACTCGTTCGTTTCTTAGGTGTGCTTCCTTGAGCTACTACATTATTGATTGGTGGCAGAAACCCATCTCACGGCCCTCCTGAAGGCCAGAGAAGAATTGAATGATCTGCTTTACCAGAAGACCGCTCATAGTCTGGCCTGAGCTAGGAGTTCTTTATTTGAATTTTCGAATAAATCGGGGGCAAATGCTGGCTAGAGCCCTTCATGGACTACAGAAGCGCACCTTCATTCCATATATCACAACCAGACAGGGCACTAAGGTAAATACCTCTAAGCATATGGCACGGGAATTTAGTGACTTTTACCAGAAATTGTATAACTTGCACCCCACTGAGACCACAGAGACTGTTGCGGCCAAGACAGAGTCGGCTAGTAAAGACATCAGAGCCTCCGGCATGCCCACATTACCAGATGAAATAAGAGACTCCATGGAGTCTGAGATTAAAGCAGAGGCTTGGCCTTAGCTCAAACCAAGCCCCGAAAGGCGCCAGGGCCCGATGGCTTCATATTGACTTATTATCACACCTTCTCGACTACTCGGAATCCTCATTTCTTGACAGCCTATAATACCCTGAATGGGGATGGTTCCATGCCAGTGGACACATTGAGGGCATATATATCACTCATACCCAAAGAAGGGAAGGACCCATCTCAGTGTGTAAATTACCGCCCAATTGCGTTCCTCAAAGTGGATTTAAAGCTCTTCTCAAAAATGTTGTCAAATCGACTTTTACAGCATATCCCTAAGTTGATACATTTGGATCAGGTGGGTTTTGTGCCATTGAGGGAAGCAAGGTACAATACCGGCAGGGTTTTCAACCTTATTCAAATGGCCCATGCCAGCAGAAGCACCTTTCTCTTGCTTTCAACAGACGCAGAAAAGGCCTTCGACAGGGTGGCCTGATGCGGTATGTCTCTATACCACCCCTTCGGCGACTGCACGTCCAACTGACTGGCACTCTGACTTTTTTGATTTAGTGAATGGGATGAGACAGGGCTGCCCCCTCTCCTCGATTATTTTTATATTGACTCTAGAGCCTTTCCTGTGTTTCATCAGAGACAACCCCAATATTGTGGGTGTCAGAAGCCCTCAGGGCATCATAAAATCACCGCCTATGCAGACGTTTTTTATTCTGGTTTCAAACCCACGTTTCCCTTCCCAACATCCTAGCGGTCCCTAATTCTGAAGTCCACAGTATGCGCTCATCTTTTGCATTTCACTGGGCAGACAAATCAATACGGTATTTGGGTATTAACATCACCCCTGACCTGGCGCATCTGTATTCTTCAAATATGCTACCCTTGCTGCACGGACTGAAATCTGAACTCCAACGCTGGCATACCCTGACCTTGATGTGGTTTGGGCAATGCAACGCCTTAAAAATGACAGTTCTCCTGGAGATTTTGTATCTATTCCAAGCAATGGCAATCTGCGTCCCTTTTGTATTTTTCAAAAAGATTAGAGCGACATTTAGGGACTTAGGGCCAGATTCACAGCCAGCGGGCGAAACGTAACTTTTCTGATTTAAGTTACACCGCCGCAAATTACACAAGTTAGTGCCCGATCCACAAAGCACTTACCTGGAAATTTGCAGAGGTGTAACTTAAATCCGTCCGGCGCAAGGCGGGCCCAATCGAATGGGGCGAGTCCCATTTAAATTAGGCGCGCTCCCGCGCCAAATGTACTACGCATGCTCCCGACGCTATTTTCCCGACGTGCTTTGCGTGAAGTTACGTTGCGCCGAGTTTTGTGAATCGCGACTGGTAAAAAAGAGTTGCGGCGGGAAAAATAAAAGATTTGAAAAAATTTCAAAACCGACGCGGGAACTTTTGCATGGTAGAGTACCTTTACACTTTTGTAAAGGTACCCTATCTTTGCGACGGCAAACTAACACTTACGGTGACTTAACGAAGGGAAAAAGCTTTGTGGATCTCCGTAAGTGCTAATTTGCATACCCGACGCTGGATTACGACGAGAAATGCCCCCAGCGGCGGCCGCGGTACTGCATCCTAAGACCCGACAGTGTAAGTCCATTACACCTGTCGGATCTTAGGACTAGCTATGCGGTTGAACTGGATGGACTTGTGTCTTTTTTCAACCTGACTAACTATGTAACTGATTCTATGAATCAGCCGCATAGTTAGAAACAGAGATACGACGGCGTATCAGTAGATACGCCGTCGTATCTCTTTTGTGAATCTGGCCCTTAATTTGGTTCCATAAGTCACTGAGGATAAAAATGCACCTATTATCTTTGCCAAGGGCGAAAGGGGATATCAGCCTTCCTGACCTTTTCAAGTATTGCAGGGCAGTGCACCTTTTGAGGGTCGTGGATTGGCATTGTAATGCAGACTCCAAACAGTGGGTGAGGATGGTGATTGAGGGTGCCTTCATCCCTTTATGGACGTCACTATGGCTCACTTCCCTACCCACAGAGGACATGTGGGGTCACCCCCTGATCGACGCCCACTCTTGCAGTGGTTAGGTCGACCTTCTGCACCACAAGCCTTTCAACTCTGCCTTACCCTATGACTCACGTTATAGGAAATCCTGACTTCATTTTCAGACTTACCAGCAAAAGGGTGAGGAGGCTGGCTCTGCTAGGGAAATATTGTCTAGTGGACATGTGGGCACAGGGTGGGCTCCCCTCTCCAACAACCATCTCCAGGCTTTCAGACCCGCCATTGGATAGTTTGAGCACTAACCAACTTGGACACTTCCTGCAGTCCCTTCAGAGGGTGCATTATATCCCACGTGATCTCACTCCTTTTGAATCATTGTGTTGTTTGAGAGAACCCTCTAGGCATTGTCTCTGCTATACGGCTACCTGACAACACATGCTGACAAACTGACCGCGACATTTGTTCGACATTGGGAAGTGGACTTAGATATTCTGTTTACTCCACAATAAGTGGAAAAAAAATCTTCTTTTGGCACATAACTCCTCCAAAGTGAACCAGTACCAGGAAGTTGGGTACAAAATCTTATCCCGATGGTATAGAGTTCCTTATATACTTCACAAGATGGAAAGGGTTTCCCACGATAAGTGCTGGTGGTGCAACGTAGAAGGTGGTACGATATTCCACATCTTTTGATCCTGCCCCACATTGAGACCTTTTTGGGAGGAGGTGACAACAACTATTAAACATTTGACCTCAGAGTTGAAAGGAAACCCGACCGTATGTCTCCTACACCTGACAGAAAGGCATCTCTGGAAGTACAAGAAGATGGTAATGATGCAGCTACTCAATGCAACAAGGGCATGTATCCCTGCGTTATGGAGGCAGTCTCAGCTACCAACCAGGGTCCTGTGGTACTCTAAAATCAATTATATTCTCTGTATGGAGGAATTGACAGCTACACTTCATAAAACGGTAGAATAATTTAGAGATGGGTAGAGGTCTTGGAGACATTTCACTTGTACGGAAGCTTACCTGCAGGAAGTGGCCCGTTCCAAGTCCTAATTGAACTAAATCTGGCAGCAGCACAGAGTTGCTTGCCGGGGCTTCTGTTTGCTTTGTGGGAGTATGACCCATCCGCTCTGTTTTCTCTTCCTATGTTTCTGCTAAACTCTTGCTACCTAGCCGTCGTAATGGCAATTATACAATCCCAGTGATCATAAAAATTGATTGACCTCACAACAAAGATGTGTTATGTGATAATATGTGCAGACGAATCAACGATGCACAAAGTTGAATTGCTAGTATATATATATAAATATATATTGAAACGTCATTGTTTGATTCTTGTGGTACGTGTACCTATGGGCCTTTAAAACCCCATGGGCTTTACTGACCATAGATGCTACAGTATATGCAAACCAATACACAAACTATCAACAAACGTTTTCATAAGTCTTCTTTGTTTTCGGTATTTGGTATCTGCTGATTAAGTATTTCTTCATTTGTGAAGTCCTTAACAAGTATACATAGTAAATTTAAGCAAAGAATAAACAAATTTTGTTTTTATTCACATGTACTAACACAGGGGTCTCAAACTCAAATTACAAGTTTCCATATCCTATGGGGGGCCGCATGCAAACTTTCAAACTTCAAAAACAGTATTGGTGTCAGCGAACGCATTATTAACCCTGACCACTACACTGCACACTGACCACTACACTACACACTGACCACTCACCATCAGGGTACAGCACATCAGGGCACAGGGCACAGGACACATCAGTGCACAGCGCACATCAGGGTACAAAGCCCAGCACATCAGGGTACAGGGCACATCAGAGCACAGCACATAGGGGTACAGCACAACAGGCCACATCAGGGTGCACGGCACATCAGGGCAGGGCATATCAGGACAGGGCACATGGCACAGTGCAGGACATGGCACATCAGGGCACAGCACATCATGACAGGGCACATGGCACATCAGGGTACAGGGCACATGAAACAGCACATCAGGGTACAAAGCCCAGCACATCAGGGTACATGGGGCACATCAGGGTACATGGGGCACATGGCACATCAGGGTACATGGGCCACATCAGGGTACATGGGGCACAATCAGAGCACATGGGGCATATCAGGGCACATGGGGCACATATGAGCACACCAGGGCACATGGGGCACATGAGAGCATATCAGGGCACAATTAGGGAACATGGGGCACACCAGGGAACATGGGGCACATGAGAGCACATCAGGGCACAGCATATCAGGACAGGGCACATGGCACATCAGGGTACAGGACATGGCACATCAGGGCACAGCACATCAGGACAGGGCACATGGCACATCAGGGTACAGGACATGGCACATCAGGGCACAGCACATCAGGACAGGGCACATGGCACATCAGGGTACATGGCACATGAAACAGCACATCAGGGTACAAAGCCCAGCACATCAGGGTACCCCATGTACCCTGATGTGCTGGGCTTTGTACCCTGATGTGCTGTTTCATGTGCCCTGTACCCTGATGTGCCATGTGCCCTGTCCTGAAGTGCTGTGCCCCATGTGCCCTGATGTGCTCTCATGTGCCCCATGTTCCCTGGTGTGCCCCATGTTCCCTGATTGCGCCCTGATGTGCTCTCATGTTCCCAAATGGCACATCAGGGTACATGGGGCACAATCAGAGCACATGGGGCATATCAGGGCACATGGGGCACATACGAGCACACCAGGGCACATGGGGCACAATCAGGGAACATGAGAGCACATCAGGGCACATGGGGCACAGCACATCAGGACAGGGCACATGGCACATCAGGGCACAGGGCACAGGGTACCCTGATGTACAGAGCCCAGCACATCAGGGTACATGGGTCACATGAGGGTACATGGGTCACATGAGGGTACATGGGGCACATCAGGGCACAATCAGGGCACATGAGAGCACATCAGGGCACATGAGGGCACAATCAGGGCACATGAGAGCACATCAGGGCACATGGGAGCACATCAGGGCACATGCAAGCACATCAGGGCACATGAGGGCACATGAGAGCACATCAGGGCACATGAGAGCACATCAGGGCACATGAGAGCACATCAGGGCACAATCAGGGCACATGAAAGCACATCAGGGCACATAAGAGCACATTAGGGCACAATCAGGGCACATGAGAGCACATCAGGGCACATCAGGGCACATGAGAGCACATCAGGGCACAATCAGGGCACATGAAAGCACATCAGGGCACATGAGAGCACATTAGGGCACAATCAGGGCACATGAGAGCACATCAGGGCACATGAGAGCACACCAGGACACAGGTCAGCATTTACTTGTTGTTTTCTTCAAAGGCAGAGTAGCGCAGGAAGCGTCTGTCATAAGTTCACTTGTCTCTCATGTCACGCTGCTACTCCCCGGCAGCCCCCCCCTCTCTTCTCGTCCATCTCAGATAATGTCACAAGCAAATGGGGATGGACGAGAAGAGAGGAGGGGCCGCCGGGGAGTAGCAGTGTGACATGAGAGACAAGTGAACTTATGACAGATGCTTCCTGCACTACTCTTCATGCACCTCGATCTACACTTCCGCAGCACCCGCCCTGCCTGTGGGCCATTTAAAACTGGTCCGCGGGCCGGTACTTTGAGACCCCTGTACTAACATCTCTGGAATCATGGTCCAAGTTGCCCAATATAGTACATAATTCTTACCATGTGGTTTATTGCTGTTAGTAGGTTCCAAGTTAACTATCTTTCCAAATCGAGAATCCAGTTCTTCTTCTTCAAGTTCATCCTCCTCCCCTTCACTTAATGGGATCTACAGGAATCATATGTTAGTTAAAAGAGAAGTATGTTTTTATTTTTTTATTCATACATACCTAGGTATACTACCCGATGCTGAATGTGTCACCCGGCCCCTTTACACTGAGAACCGAGCGATCGAACACTGACGATCACTTGGTTCTCTCACAGCTCCCTGAGCAGAGAGCTGTTGACTGACAGTCACAGCTCTCTGCCCCCTCCTGGCTCACTGGAGCACTGGGCTGTGGAGGGGGTGGTGCTGGCTGGCTCAGGCACTCATCGGCTAGCTGAGAGGCTGAGCCGGTCCAGGGATCTGGTCGTAATGACATGGAGTATTCTGTCTCTAGGACAGATAGCTAAACCTCTTATCCTATAAACTTCAGATACCATATTTCTTTGATCTCAGTTTTATTAGAACAAGCCAGGTGAAAATGTTAGGTTCTCTAAGGGGTGATGGTGATAGATTGAGAAATACATGTCTTGCTTCCTGCAGTATCGTCTCAAAGAATGGTGGCTGGTTCACTTCCTGTGAAGATTCTACCCAGAATTCCCTGCTTACTAAAAACTTCCTTAACTACACAGTAAATCAAATAAACAGAACACTGGAGCAATACCAAAAAAGAACACTAGATGGAGCCTGCACTCCACATATGATTGTCTTATGTAAATTACAAACCTTACATGTAATTTTAACAACACAGATACAGGTAATCAGCATAGACATCTGATGGACAGAAAAGGAAACAAAAAAGGGAAGCGCCACCTAAGTGCAATATGTCAGATTCTATGTCTAATCTCAAAAGAAATGCACTTCCAATACACAATTACAAAACAGGCTCATCAGGGTCTCATGATGCGCGGTGCGGTCCGGTCTCAGGTCCATCTAGATCCACAGATCTGCAGGCAGGGAGAGAAATCCATCCTCTGGCCACCGGGAAACAGCCAGGGTTCAACATGGAGGCGCAGATGATTGCATTACCAGAGAGCTGGACCAGGGAGAGCACCGGAAGGAAGGTGAGACTAGAAACAGGCTACGTGCTTGGAGATAAGCTCCTTCTACAGGTCTACTGGGATACTGCAGGTGTGATGGTGTTTATATACTGCGGCCGCCCAGAGAACAGCAAACCACAGCACACAGCAGGATATTAAGACATCTATACACTATAACAAAGGTCTGATCATGAATGGGCCAATGCTTGTTAGATATAGTGAAATGACTGAATATAATTAAAATGCTGTCAAGAGAATAAGACCCCGCAAAAAAGTATAAAAACACATTGATAAAAACAGGAATCTCATAATTATGCAGCATCACCAATAAAATACATATTTATATACAGTGATGAAAATAAGTATTTGAACACCCTGCTATTTTGCAAATTTATTTGGAAACCACTTGGAAATCATGGAGGGGTCTGAAATTGTTATCGTAGGTGCATGTCCACTGTGAGAGACATAATAAAAAAATAATAATCCAGAAATCACAATGTATGATTTTTTTAACTATTTATTTGTATGATACAGCTGCAAATAATTATTTGAACACCTGAGAAAATCAATGTTAATATTTGGTACAGTAGCCTTTGTTTGCAATTACAGAGGTCAAACGTTTCTTGTAGTTTTTCACCAGGTTTGCACACACTGGAGGAGGGATTTTGGCCCACTCCTCCACACAGATCTTCTCTAGATCAGTCAGGTTTCTGGGCTGTCGCTGAGAAACACGGAGTTTGAGCTCCCTCCAAAGATTCTCTATTGGGTTTAGGTCTGGAGACTGGCTAGGCCACGCCAGAACCTTGATATGCTTCTTACAGAGCCACTCCTTGGTTATCCTGGCTGTGTGCTTCGGGTCATTGTCATGTTGGAAAACCCAGCCTCGACCCATCTTCAAAGCTCTAACTGAGGGAAGGAGGTTGTTGCCCAAAATCTCGCAATACATGGCCCCGGTCATCCTCTCCTTAATACAGTGCAGTCGCCCTGTCCCATGTGCAGAAAAACACCCCCAAAGCATGATGCTACCACCCCCATGCTTCACAGTAGGGATGGTGTTCTTGGGATGGTACTCATCATTCTTCTTCCTCCAAACACGGTTAGTGGAATTATGACCAAAAAGTTATATTTTGGTCTCATCTGACCACATGACTTTCTCCCATGACTCCTCTGGATCATCCAAATGGTCATTGGCAAACTTAAGACGGGCCTTGACATGTGCTGGTTTAAGCAGGGGAACCTTCCGTGCCATGCATGATTTCAAACCATGACGTCTTAGTGTATTACCAACAGTAACCTTGGAAACGGTGGTCCCAGCTCTTTTCAGGTCATTGACCAGCTCCTCCCGTGTAGTCCTGGGCTGATTTCTCACCTTTCTTAGGATCATTGAGACCCCACGAGGTGAGATTTTGCATGGAGCCCCAGTCCGAGGGAGATTGACAGTCATGTTTAGCTTCTTCCATTTTCTAATGATTGCTCCAACAGTGGACCTTTTTTCACCAAGCTGCTTGGCAATTTCCCCGTAGCCCTTTCCAGCCTTGTGGAGGTGTACAATTTTGTCTCTAGTGTCTTTGGACAGCTCTTTGGTCTTGGCCATGTTAGTAGTTGGATTCTTACTGATTGTATGGGGTGGACAGGTGTCTTTATGCAGCTAATGACCTCAAACAGGTGCATCTAATTTAGGATAATAAATGGAGTGGAGGTGGACATTTTAAAGGCAGACTAACAGGTCTTTGAGGGTCAGAATTCTAGCTGATAGACAGGTGTTCAAATACTTATTTGCAGCTGTATCATACAAATAAATAGTTAAAAAATCATAAATTGTGATTTCTGGAATATTTTTTTTTGATTATGTCTCTCACAGTGGACATGCACCTACGATGACAATTTCAGACCCCTCCATGATTTCCAAGTGGGAGAACTTGCAAAATAGCAGGGTGTTCAAATACTTATTTTCCTCACTGTACGTATAAAAACAAAACTAAAAAACAATAAAAAGGCTTATATTATCTATTATATCTAAAATTGGGGGAATAAAAAACGGGGGTAATTCCTATACAAACATAAATCTATATATATATGTAAAAAATATGTATATACATACATATATGTAATAAAACACACATATATAAAAGGGGAAAAGATAAGAAGGTGGGATCTTGTCTAATTTATATTGTTCCACATATTTGGTCGAGCAACCATATGGTGCAGCGACCAAAATCGCATAAAATGGACTACCGTATAACAAAGCATATATGCACAAAAAAGAAATTAGAGAAATAGAACTAATGTCTACCAATATTTATGTATATGTATATATGGGTACGGACTACTTACTATGAGTAGCAAACCCAATATAGACAAAAGAAACATATGAGATGATATATAAGGGACCCCACAGGGAATATATGGCATAGATTGAGTGTAACACAATCTTATAATTTACATTTTACAGGAGGGTATGGACTTCTATTTCTTCGTTTAACCCTCCTGGGGCCAAAGTCCACAAAGAAAATGTTTGGGGACACTATGGTGGTGCCGTCCCTTCTCAATGAATCTTCTGTGCTCACCAAAGCGGGCCCTCAGAGTCCTGATCGTCCTTCCTACATAAAAGAGCCCACATGGGCAGGTAAGACAATAACATAATCACTGGAGCAGTTATAAAAATCTTTAAAAATATATGTCTTACCTTTTGCTTAAAAATACTTTTGTCCATGTTGGATAAATTGACACGTCAGGCAAAGTGCTTTTTTATATTAGAACATGTCAAGGAGGGGAATCATTACCAAAGGAGAAATTTGTCTGTTATATACGACCTTACCGCAAGCTATTTTGCTCTTGATGTTACAGGCTTTCCTATATGTTACCTTAGGATAAGTGGCTATAATAGACTTGAGGAGGGGATCCTCAAGTAATATAGACCAATGATTGGCTAGAATTTTTTCCATATTTTTATGTCTGGCATGAAACTGGGTGACAAAGCGTGTGGACGGTTTTTGGTCAGATGGAGCCTTAGTACGTGAGGTAGTATTGACTTGTTGGTAATGTTTGCAGGCTTTGTCTACCAGTGTAGCAGGATACCCTTTATCCAGAAATTTCTTGGTAAGGAGGGCACTATGAAAGTCATAATCGCTGTCTCTAGTACAGTTTCTCATCAGGCGGCAGAATTGACTTTGTGGTATGTTATTCACCCACCCAGGGTGATGACAACTATCGTAATGAATAAAAGAATTGCCTGCTGTAGGTTTAACATAATACCATCATGACATAACTGTAAATCCAAAAAGGCCAATGAGCTTTGATCAAATACATGCGTGAATGACAACCCTAAATCATTATTATTACAGCAATTAACAAAAAGGTCAATATCTTGAAGGGTTCCATCCCATATTATTACCACATCATCAATGTATCAACCATAGTATACAATATTATAAGCGAAAGGATGATGGGCAGAGAGGGATAAATGTTCGCAATATCCCATCGTCAGGTTTTCGTATAACTCGATGCAAAATTTGCCCCCATAGCTGTATCGTTTATTTGAAGGTAATGCGTATTATTAAATTCAAAATGGTTATGCTTAAGGCAGAATGTAAGAGCCTCCAAAATAAAGGAAATTTGTCTTGAATTAATGATGGAATCGTTTGAAAGGAAATGTTCAGCTGCTCGGAGTCCAACATCATGAGAAATGGAGGTGTAGAGAGATGATACGTCTAAAGATAACCAACAGTAGGTTGGTTCCCAACGATATGATTTTAACAAATCTAGTAAATGTGACCTGTCACGGATATAAGATGGTACATTTTCAGCTAAAGGCTGCAGAAATTGGTCTATATAGACTGAAAAAACGCTGGTGACTAGGGATGAACCGAACACCCCACTGTTTGGTTCGCACCAGAACCTGCGAACAGACCAAATGTTTGTGTGAACTTTAGAACCATGTTAAAGTCTATAAGACTCGAATGTTTGAAATCTAAAGTGCTAATTTTAAAGGCTAATATGCAAGTTATTGTCCTAAAAAGTGTTTGGGTAACCAGGTCACAGGGGACATGTATCAATGCAAAAAAAGTTATAAAAACAGATGTTTTTTCGAGAGCAGTGATTTTAATAATGCTTAAAGTGAAACAATAAAAGTGAAATATTTCTTTAAATTTTGTACCTGGGGGGTGTATAGTATGCCTGTGAAGTAGCGATTGTTTCCCGTGCTTACAACTGTCCCTGCACAAAATGTCATTTCTGAAGGAAGAAAAGTCATTTTTTTTTTCTTTTAAAAATAAATAAAAAAACAATTTCCTTTCGAACGATTCCATCATTAATTCGAGACATATTTCCTTTATTTTGGAAGCTCTTACATTCTGCCTTAAGCATAACCATTTTGAATTTAATATTACGCATTACCTCCAAATAAATGGTACAGCTATGGGGGCAAAGTTTGCACAAACTTATGCGAACCTGACGATGGGATATTGGGAACATTTATACCTCTCTGCCCATCATCCTTTCACTTCTAATATTGTATACTATGGTCGATACATTGATGATGTGGTAATAATATGGGATGGAACCCTTCAAGATATTGACCTTTTTGTTAATTGCTGTAATAATAATGATTTAGGGTTGTCATTCACGCATGTATTTGATCAAAGCTCATTGGCCTTTTTGGATTTACAGCTATGTCATGATGATGGTATTATTTTTGCCCAGAATTATGTTAAACCTACAGCTGGCAATTCTTTTATTCATTACGATAGTTGTCATCACCCTAGGTGGGTGAATAACATACCACAAAGTCAATTCTGCTGCCTGAGGAGAAACTGTACTAGAGACAGCCATTATGACTTTCATAGTGCCCTCCTTACCAAGAAATGTCTAATTAAAGGGTATCCTGCTACACTGGTAGATGAAGCCTGCAAACATTACCAACAAGTCAATACTACCTCACGTATTAAGGCTCCATCTGACCAAAAAGCGTCCACACGCTTTGTCACCCAGTTTCATGCCAGACATAAAAATATGGAAACATTTCTAGCCAATCATTGGTCTATATTACTTGAGGATCCCCTCCTCAAGTCTAGAATAGCCACTTATCCTAAGGTAACATATCGGAAAGCCCGTAACATCATGAGCAAAATAGCTTGCAGTAAAGTCGTATATAACAGACAAATTTCTCCTTTGGTAATGGCTCCCCTCCGTGACATGTTCCAATGTAAAAAAGCACTTTGCCTGATGTGTCAATTTATTCAACATGGATAAAAGTATTTTTAAGCAAAAGGTAAGACATATATTTTTAAAGATTTTTATAACTGGGCTCTTTTATGTAGGGAGGACAATCAGGACTCTGAGGGCCCGCTTTGGTGAGCACAGAAGATTCATTGAGAAGAGACAGGACCACCATAGTGTCCTCAAACATTTTCTATGCCACCATAAAAAAATCTACCACAGGCCTGCCAGTTTGGGCATTGGAAGCCATCTCTGATACCTTACCTGCAGCAGAGCGTTTTAAACGCTTATATCAGCAGGAATCTATTTGGATATATTCTCTGGGGACTTTGGCCCCAGGAGGGTTAAACGAAGAAATAGAAGTCCATACCCTCCTGTAAAATGTAAATTATAAGATTGTGTTACACTCAATCTATGCCATATATTCCCTGTGGGGGTCCCTTATATAACACCTCATATGTTTCTTTTCCTTACAGCAGACTCTTTCTTTTTTGTCCATATTGGGTTTGCTACTCATAGTAAGTAGTCCATATACCCACATATACATATACATAAATATTGGTAGACATTTGTTCTATTTCTCCAATTTCTCTTTTGTGCATATATGCTTTGTTATAAGGTAGTCCATGTTATGCGATTTTCATCGCTGCACCGTATGGTTGCTCGACCAAATATGTGGAACAATATAAATTAGGCAAGAACCCACCTTCTTATCTTTTCCCCTTTTATATATGTGTGTTTTATTACATATATGTATTTATATACATATTTTTTAGATTTATGTTTGTATAGGAAATACCCCCGTTTTTTATTCCCCCCAATTTTAAATATAACAGACAATATAAGCCTTTTTATTGTTTTTTAGTTTTGTTTTTATACGTATATAAACATGTATTTTATCAGTGATGCTGTATAATTATGAGATCCCTGTTTTTTATCAATATGTTTTTATGCTTTTTTTGCGGGGTCCTATTCTCTTGACACCTATTTAAATATTTTCAGTCATTTCACTATATCTAACAAGCATTGGCCCATTCATGATCAGACCTTTATTATAGTGTATAGATGTCTTAATATGCTGCTGGTGTGCTGTGGTTTGCTGTTCTCTGGGCGGCTGCAGTATATAAACACCATCACACCTGCAGTATCCCAGTAGGCCTGTAGAAGGAGCTTGTCTAGTAGCCTGTTGTTTCTAGTCGTGTAGCCTGTTGTTTCTAGTCTCACCTTACTTCTGGTGCTCTCCCTGGTCCCGCTCTCTGGTAACGTCATCATCTGAGCCTCCACGCTTAAGCTGGCTGTTTCCTGATGGATTTCTCTCCCTGCCTGCAGATCTGTGGATGTAGATGGACCTGAGACCGAACCGCACCACGTGTCATGAGACCCTGATGAGCCTGGTTTGTAATTGTGTATTGTAAGTGCATTTCTTTTGAGATTAAACATAGTATCTGACATATTGGACTTAGGTGGCGCTTCCCTTTTTTGTTTCCTTGTCTTCCCCTAACAGACTTGGCTTTGCTCTGAGGACAGCTGCCGCCCACCATCTTCCCATACATTCCCCGCTTTTTAAGTGTTTGGTAGTACCAGTGTTTGCACTAACAGTTTATTCCAAATTTCTGTATATGATGGACAGAACACTCCTCGCCTGACATCAAGTGACGTCACTAACAGAGTCCTTTATTGAAAGCAACAGAACAAGTTCGGTCACTGGCCTTAAGAATACTTTAGCCTCCTTCTGTTGAAAGATCTTGACCTCGACCTTACGGACACGATTATGCTTGCTTGGGAGTACTTTGGTGACCATTTCTAAAGGCCACATATTCCCTAGTGTCTGGAAATCTTTCATGAGCACATCACCAGGTTTAAGATTAGGCTTTTCAGTGTGCCACTTTCTCCTTACTTGTAGAGTAGATATATATTGTTCCCTCCACCGGCTCCAGAAGGTATTGGCAAGGGTTTGTACTTGTCTCCATTGACGTTTGTAAAGGTCTTTCTCATAAAACTCTCCAGCTGGAGCACTGGCAAGACTAGTCTTTTGTGTGAGTAACATGGCAGGTGTGAGAACCACTGGATCTTAAGAGTCACTTGAAATTGATGTCAAAGGTCTGGCGTTAATGATAGCTGTAACCTCTGCCATAAATGTCACTAAACATTTGTGAGTAAGCCTTGCAGTTCCTACTTGTAGGAAGATAGAGTCAAGAATTCTGCGAGCTATGCCTATCATCCTCTCCCAAACACCTCCCATGTGAGAAGAGTGAGGTGGGTTGAAGATCCACGTGCAGTCTTGTTCACTCAAGTATCTTTCTACTCTGAGAACGTCCAAGTTAGAGGGAATTTGAAGTTCTTTTACTGCTCCTACAAAGTTAGACCCTCTGTCAGAGCGAATGAGTTTTACTGGGCCTCTGATTGCAATGAAACATCTAAGAGCATTAATGAAACTTGAAGTGTCCATGGTTTTCAGGTAAGCTACAGCAGCAATTGTTTAAACAGAAGCATCCGAAAACACACAAAGTCTTTGTATTTGAATGTCTGCAGATGACAGAGGAGCATATGAGCGTGGAATTTTAAGGTTGGATAAAGCGGTTAGTGAGTCCTTCCACTCTAGCCATAGGTTCTTCCAGTCGGTGGGGAGAGGGTGGTCCCAATCTAACGACTCGCAGTTTAAGTCTCTGATTAGTGCCTTACCCTGGGTGGTGACAGGTACTGGAAAGCCTAAAGGATCTGATTGGGTAAATGGAATAGCCATTTATTTAATCAAACATTTGTTCACAATTGTCAAAGCATTTGTTTCTGATTTGCTGTGTATGTATATATACGTATGTATATGTCTGTGTGTGTGTGTGTGTGTGTATACTGTATGTGTGTGTGTATATATATATATATATATATATATATATATATATATATATATATATATATATATATATATATATATTGGTTGTGTCTGTTAGGTAATATTAACAATGTATTTTGACTTGATTTCAATAGCCTATATTTTGATGTATCAAAATATAGGATGTGACCAGTTTCACATTCTGTTCCTGAACAAATGCCATTCACACCTTTAGCTGTGAAAAGGCCTTCTCCGGGTTTTTCCCAGGGAACTCTGGAAGTGATATATATATATGTTAAATGACCATCTGTTCATCAATGGATATCACCAAAGAATTGTACTCAAGTTGCCACCCCCCCCCCCCCCTTGAAAATGTATAAATTGGTTAGATGCTCTCAGCCTGGGTAGAACACATATTTTGAATGTATGTACACATAATGTTCTCCAAGCATTGCAGCCATCTGCTTGCTTGTATATTAAATACATCTTTTTGAAATGAATTCGGATTCAGCAGTCAACATGTTATTGGAAACTCCTAGTTTGTGAGGTTCCCTGTCAATTTGGTCCTTCGAGAAGCCGGGAAAGAAATACTCAACAGCACACCGCTGAGAAACGGAACAACACGAGCTGGGAATTCACTGCAACTGGCTAAGGTAAGCTAAACTTTCTGCTTGCTGTGACCTCCCCTTGTGCTGTACTGATCTGTGTAAGGCGGTGTACTGTAGAAATTCTCTTTTTCAAGAACCTCGACTGTTGAATTTTGTTGTTTTTTTATTTTTAACATTTTTTTTACTTTTCATACTATCTGTGCTTATTACTGTCCTTTGTATGAGTGTTCTGTGTGAATGGTCTGCTCTATATCAGATGCAGTGAATCTGTAGCTAGAATTTCTGCATTTCCTGCGACAAGGCGACTAGCCAGGTCAGAAATTTGGGTTTTCGGACTCAAGGGATCATAGGCTTTGGCTGATAAGGTACTTTGTGTGGTAAGGCCCTGGTTTATCGCTAAGGGTGACGGCCTGCTTAAAAAACAGTGCTGCTTGAATCACAAGTACCAGTCTCGCATGAAAAACTGTCTTCTGTTCGCTTCTGTGCAATTCTCTATAAAATCGCACAATAAGCAGAAGTACTATCTCTCCTATTCTGCACAGTGCCTATAAACTGATGTTAAAGACTTTAGGGAAACCAAACTGTCAGATTCCATACTCTAGAACTTTCTCCTATTGATATTATGCTGAGTGTGTATCCTGCATAAGTGACTTGTCTACTGGAGTGTTTTTTTTACATTCTTAAACTGTCTATGTGACCTCATTCAGTCTGTGTGGCTGATTTGCAGTGTATAGTCTGGTATAGAATTCTTGGCCAGGATTAGAGTCCAGACAATACAGCTCCTGCTATAACTGGGTTCACTGTGTCTGTGTGACGTGGGGACTTAGTGATAGATTAATTCTTCAGGAAGTCTTATCACCATATAAGATGGGGAATTGTACCACCGCGTACACCCCAGAAGGGGATCTGTGTGATCCCATTGTGAACCCTTCCTGGTCGGCCAAAGATTATATGATATATAACTTTGGAAAAGGAACGGTCCGTTCCCTGAAGAAATGGAACAGAGGCACACAAGAGTTTCTAGAATGAATGTAAAAAACACTAAGAAAAGACAAGCAGGCATTAAATAAATGCAAACGGGACAGAATAAAGATGATAAGACCAGAATGGAGGAGAATGGGGTCCCTTTCTATAATGGATTTAGCTAGTCTCACGGGTAATGATAACAATCAAGATGCTTTTGTACCACTAGAAGGCTAAAAAAAAAAAAATAGAGGGGAAAGTGCAGTTTTATTAACCACTTGCCGACCGCGCACCGTCGAAATACGTCCACAAGGTGGCTCTGCTGGGCGAGAGCACGTAATATGACGTCCTCTCTCCCAGCCGCCACTAGGGGCGCGCGCGCGCGCCCCCCGCTCGCCCCCGACTCCCGTGCGTGTGCCTGGCGGGCGCGATCGCCGCCGGGCACACGCGATCGCTCGGTACAGAGCGGGGACCGGGAGCTGTGTGTGTAAACACACAGCTCCCGGTCCTGTCAGCAGGGGAAATGCTGATCTTCGGTTCATACACTGTATGAACCGAAGATCAGTGTTTCCCCTAGTGAGGCCACCCCCCCACACAGTAAGAACACACCCAGGCATACTTAAATCCTTCCCCGCCCCCTAGTGTTAACCCCTTCACTGCCAGTGGCATTTTTATAGTAATCCAATGCATTTTTATAGCACTGATCGCTATAAAAATGCCAATGGTCCCAAAAATGTGTCAAAAGTGTCCGCCATAATGTCGCAGTACCGAAAAAAAAAAATCGCTGATCGCCGCCATTACTTGTAAAAAAAATATAATAAAAATGACATAAAACTACCCCCTATTTTGTAAACGCTATAACTTTTGTGCAAACCAATCAATAAACGCTTATTGCGATTTTTTTTTACGAAAAATATGTAGAAGAAAACGTATTGGCCTAAACTGAGGAAAAAAAATGTTTTTTTATATATTTTTGGGGGATATTTATTATAGCAAAATGTAAAAAATATAAATTTTTTTCAAAATTGTCGCTCTATTTTTGTTTATAGCGCAAAAACTAAAAACCGCAGAGGTGATCAAATACCACCAAAAGAAAGCTCTATTTGTGGGAAAAAAAGGACGCCAATTTTGTTTGGGAGCCACGTCGCACGACCGCGCAATTGTCTGTTAAAGCGACAGAGTCCCGAATCGCAAAAAGTACTCTGGTCTTTGGGCAGCAATATGGTCCGGGGGGTAAGTGGTTAAAGAAATGTGCTAATATTTTTGTCTACAGGGTGTAGCTGGCTAAGTGTGAAAGTTATGTTTGATGTGCGAAGTGTGTGAGATCCATGTATGTGATGTTGGATGGTTGTTTTGGGGTGAACCTCCACGTTAAGGGTGGGGACTGATGAATATGAAATAATATTAATAGTAACACCGTATGAATTTTGGTGGCATGATGATTTATTTTATGTTTGTTATGTATGTTTTAAAGTGATGTGACAGTGCCACAAGGACAATTAACGGTAACAAGTCAGTGGCATGTTGGTCGTTGGACATTTGTCGTTAGAAGCAAGACAAATATTTTGTCTGTAAAGTGGGACTAAAAAATGTATTTCTGACTTAAAATCCTAAAATTGATCTATATAATTGGGGTATAAAATAAAATAAATGTAACTTTTTGTAAAATTGTAAAATCGTGTGCAATGTGTTGTTATTTTGCACTGTGGTAAATTAAATATTAGAAATAAAACATAATAAAAATATATTTACTTATTTTAAACAGAAAATGTTCATCTAAAAAAACTGGGGGCCTGATTCCCAAAAAAGCTGCCTAACTTAACTTTCAGCAGTTAAGTTACACTGACTTAAAATCTCTACCTAAGTGCCCGATCTTCAAAGCACTTACCTAGAAATTTCAGGCCGTGTAACTTAAGTGCCGCCGTCGCAAGGCGGTCCTCCTCTCCGGGGGGCGTTTAAAATTTAAATGAGGCGCGCTCCCGCGCCGGCCGTACTGCGCATGCGTGTGACGTAATTTTCCCGACGTGCAGCGCGCGAACGTAATTGACGCCGGGCGGCTTTGTGGATTGCGACGGGACACTAAAGTTGCGACGGGTGAAAAAAAAAATACGCGCCGGGAAAACAAATAATTATAAAAAAAAATGACAGCGTCGCTCAGCATGCATTCCTGAGAGGGAGAACTCCATGCCAATTTTCAAAGAAAAAACCGGCATGGGTTCCCCCCCCCAGGAGCATACCAGGCCCTTAGGTCTGGTATGGGTTGTAAGGAGATCCCCCCACGCCGAAAAATCGACGTAGGGGGTCCCCCTACAATCCATACCAGACCCGTATCCAAAGCACGCTACCCGGCCGGCCAGGAAGGGAGTGGGGACGAGCGAGCGCCCCCCCCCCGAGCCGTGCCAGGCCGCATGCCCTCAACATGGGGGGTTGGGTGCTCTGGGGCAGGGGGGGCCCCCCCACCCCAGAGCACCCTGTCCCCATGTTGATGAGGACAGGACCTCTTCCCGACAACCCTTGCCGTTGGTTGTCGGGGTCTGCGGGCGGGGGCTTATCGGAATGTGGGAGTCCCCTCAAATAAGGGGGCCCCCAGATACCGGCCCCCCACCCTAAGTGAATGGATATGGGGTACATCGTACCCCTACCCATTCACCTGGAGGCAAAAAGTAAAAGTTAGTAAACACACAACACAAGGGTCTTTAAAATAATTTATTATTCTGCTCCGGAGGCCCCCCCTGTCTTCTTTATTAGCTCTAATACCAGGGGGGCTTCTTCTTCCGCTCTCTGGGGGTCTTCTTCCACTCTCCGGGGGGGTTTCTTCTTCCGCTCTCCAGGGGGGGCTTCTCCGCTCTCCGGGGGGGCTTCTCCGCTCTCCGGGGGTCTTCTTCTATCTTCGCCGCTCTCCGCTGTTGACTCGGCGAACCCCGGTTCTTCTGCAGCTGTCCGGTGCCTTCTTCTTCAGCGCTGGCTGCCTGCTATCTTTGTGTGTTAGCTCAATTAGTAACAGGCAGCCAGCGCGGTCTTCTGTGACGTCAGGTTCTTCTTCTCCCCTCTTCCGATGTTGACTCGTCGCCTCTTGTCACTGTAATGATGGAAGCGCGCCTTGCATCCCATTTATATAGGCATCACCGTCCCATCATGCTCCGGTAGGTACCCACGTGGTGGGTGCACGTGGGTAGGCACCCACCACGTGGGTACCTGCCGGAGCATGATGGGACGGTGATGCCTATATAAATGGGATGCAAGGCGCGCTTCCATCATTGCAGTGTCAAGAGGCGACGAGTCAACATCGGAAGAGGGGAGAAGAAGAACCTGACGTCACAGAAGACCGCGCTGGCTGCCTGTTACTAATTGAGCTAACACATAAAGATAGCAGGCAGCCAGCGCTGAAGAAGAAGGCACCGGACAGCTGCAGAAGAACCGTGGTTCGCCGAGTCAACATCGGAGAACGGCGAAGATAGAAGAAGACCCCCGGAGAGCGGAGAAGCCCCCCCCGGAGAGCGGAGAAGCCCCCCCCGGAGAGCGGAAGAAGAAACCCCCCCGGAGAGTGGAAGAAGACCCCCGGAGAGCGTAAGAAGAAGCCCCCCTGGTATTAGAGCTAATAAAGAAGACAGGGGGGGCCTCCGGAGCAGAATAATAAATTATTTTAAAAACCCTTGTGTTGTGTGTTTACTAACTTTTACTTTTTGCCTCCAGGTGAATGGGTAGGGGTACGATGTACCCCATATCCATTCACTTAGGGTGGGGGGCCGGTATCTGGGGGCCCCCTTATTTGAGGGGACTCCCACATTCCGATAAGCCCCCGCCCGCAGACCCCGACAACCAACGGCAAGGGTTGTCGGGAAGAGGTCCTGTCCTCATCAACATGGGGACAGGGTGCTCTGGGGTGGGGGGGCCCGCAGTGCGCCCCCCTGCCCCAGAGCACCCAACTCCCCCATGTTGAGGGCATGCGGCCTGGCACGGCTCAGGAGGGGGGGGGGGCGCTCGCTCGTCCCCACTCCCTTCCTGGCCGGCCGGGTAGCGTGCTTTGGATACGGGTCTGGTATGGATTGTAGGGGGACCCCCTACGTCGATTTTTCGGCGTAGGGGGGGTCTCCTTACAACCCATACCAGACCTAAGGGCCTGGTATGCTCCTGGGGGGGGAACCCATGCCGGTTTTGAATTTAAAAATTGCCGTGGAGTTCTCCCTCAGGAATGCATACCAAATGCCGTCGCTTGAATGGGCCTTTACAAGGTGTGACTAACTTTACACATTGTAAAACCAGCCCTAGTTTTGCGCAAGCAAAATTGGAACTTACGCAGAAATCACAATGCTGAAATGCTTTGAGAATCTGCTTAAGTCCTCATTTGCATACTCAAAGCTGCATTTCCATGAGAAATGCCCCCAGCGGCGGATGTGGTACTGCATCCTAAGATCTGACCGTGTAAGTGTCTTACACATGTCAGATTTTCTGCCTAAGTTTGGAAAAAGCCTTTTGAGGATCGTTTCCAAAGTTAGGCACAGACTGAACAGCAGTTAAGTCTGCGTATCTCTTTTGGGAATCAGGCCCTGGGAGCTGAAAGTCGTTAATTTAAATACTTGTTGGGGTGGCTAATCATGTGGTCATTGGAGCCACACTTAATAACATTTATAAAAATAATAATAAGTGAAATATTAAAAGATTAGTGACATAAAATAAACTTTTTTTTTATTTATTTTTTACTAATAATTAAAATAAAAAATAAATAAATAAGGAATGGTGTTCTATAGTTCTTTCTTTGACACAAGTTAAATTGACGTGTGTTCTCAGCTGCTGACAGCCCAAATGACCCCCCCTTCTTTCCTGTGAGAGTGTGTGAACAGCTGTATTGTCCTGCAAATTGAGTGAGCCGATTGAACTGTAAAACAAAAGTAAAATGCCTCCTATCTATGTATGTGTGTGTGTGTATATATATATATATATATATATATATATATATATATATATATATATGTGTATTTTTGTATTAACGGTAATCTTTGTTTCCATAGAAGAAACAGTTTTTGAAGTTTTCCAATGTACTCAGAATAGGTAAAGTATAATTGTCTTGCAAGACAAAGGGGGAACTTATAAAAAATGTGTTTGTTTTAAACTGCTCATTTTTAACCATGGTGAATACATTTTTTAGGGGGAAATTATTGGTATACCATAAAATGAAAATCCATATGGTATTAATATGTATTAAGATTTATACATAATTTATACATAATATAATGTAATGTATATTTGTGTTTCATATGCTAATGTCTTGTTACAGGTATTTAACCATTGTTTTTGTTTCCAGGTTAATAAATAATTGAATGTTTATTACTAACTTTTATTTTGTGTTTTATCCCTCAGACTCGATAACTGGGTTTTCAGGATTTCAGAATAAGAGGAAATCTTTATGTTGGTCAGTCGGTGGGGTTTCACAAGGTTTAGGTTTTCATGACCATTATCTAGTTGGAACGTTTAGGGGTCAGTCCATTTGGCTATGTTTTTGGACCACCTAGTGGGGGTTACATGTTCTGATCCACTGAATAGCAGAACCAACTAATTGAGGTCCGCGTATTAGTTTTTTTATGAAAAGTTGAGTAAGACTGCAGGGGATAATTGGCACTCTAACACATATATTAGGCTAAGTAGCATTCAGGGGTACCACACTTAGTGGTAAAAGGGTTTTGGGGTATTCTCCAGAGGTTGAAATGGATCGGCCATAGATCCGTTGCATAACTGTTTTCTTCCGTGTCACCATGCGACCCTATTTTCTCCTAGAGTTTATTTTTGTCAGTTGTTGTGGCTATTTGTTACCAAATGCCTAATGAATAGCTGTGTGTGTCCAGGCACACTGGTCGGCTCGTGTATCCCCTACTGTTCAGTGATCCCGGCGCCTCAGTGCTGCAAGTTTTTTTTTTTGTCTATTGGTCAGTTGTGTGGAAGAGGGCGCTAGAGCTGTTAGGACACCCTCACTATGAGGGACCCAACGGTAAGCGTGATAAATTAAATATAATAAACACTCCAGTGACAAAAACAACATGTGCTGTATATCAATAATGAAAAATAAATTAATCAATATAAAACAGGTGCTGTGAATTATATACCAAAATAATGATCACAATTGGATCGTGAGAGTATGACAATAAAGTAAATGGATGGTTAGGTGTCTTTGGAAACACACTACAAAAAGCAGTCCATTTAAAGTGATCTTCCCAAGGAAAATAGATTGGTAATCATGCAATGAAAAGTGAGTGATATTGCAGCCACCACCATCTGTTAAAGCTTCACCCGATGTGCTCTGGTCAAGTTATGCTCTTACTGGAAAGTGTGGACCTCTTTAATTAAAAAGAAAGGTCTGCTGAGCTTGAGCAGGTTTAAGTGCCTGCACACCATTCACCAACTATTCAGACTGTTATGATGTTTTGGGCCAATGATATCCCGGGAATCCATCAAAAAACAAAAGAGAGCTAATAGTGCATTATTGCTTTATTTAAAATGTAAAAAACAGAAATGGCTGATTGGCCCCTTACTTTAGTGGGTGCCTACCCGACACTAGGACTGCAAGCGCTGAATGTAGGCTCTATCTGGTTGTTTGCAGGCCACTCGGTGCGGGGAGTCCCAATCGAGTCTGCAGTGCCTGTGTACGGGATCAGCTGGGGAGCGGGGATGTCAGACTGCCTCCGACATATGTTTCGTGGTTCTCCACGTCATAGTGAGGGTGTTCTAACAGCTAGTTAATCATCCCTCTATCGCCCTCTTCCACACATTTATCCCATTGCACAATATTTTTCAATATTTTGACCCAGAGGAGCAGCTTGGCACTTAAGTAGTTAATATTGTTTCACACCGTGAAATTGGCATTAATTATTTAATTTTGGCGCGGAAACACACCCCACTCATATTGGTCAGTTGTGTCTGGTAGCACCAGTTCCCTTGAGCTGGATACACATTATGCAATTCTTGTTTTCCAATTTCTTTTAGATTTACCGGCAGACGTGTAGTACAAGGGCCTGCCTGATTGCATACGAGTTGAAAGTGCATAGGTCTGGTTTCATATTTTATAGTTTTGGTTGAGTCTGGAGAAAAGGTGGGCAGGAAGATTGTATGGGGTGATACCAGCTCTTGGCTGTTCTAAGGGCCCTTACTTCCGATATATATGTGGGCATGCAGTATTCTCCTCAGTTAATATCCATAGGTGTCCTTCCTGTCCTAGATTACTTGTGTACCTTAACTGGTGGTCTGTGACTTGCATGCCAAGAAGATCAGTGCCCCAGGTTGGCACTAGACTCCTGTCTTTCATGGGAGTCCTGTCTGAATGGTGAAGGCAGTTTGTTTTGTAGGGGTGAAGGATAACATAGTCTAATTACTGAATTGATAGAGGAGGGAGAAAGTGTGCAGCCTCTATGAGGGATCGGGTGTACCTGGTGGCCGGTGGTTTTCAATCCGGGTATCCAGACTATTTCCCATACTAAAGAGAGGCTCAATGGCGACTGTCTTTGGAGCGGGAGGGGGGTCATTGGGTACCGTAATCACTATAGAGCTGGAGATAATCAGGAACACATTGGGAGGCCCTGGGCTACATATCAGGGAAGGGTTAGGAAAATCCAACTCGTTCTATTCTCATCCCTAAGGGCAGGGACGGAACTGTGTGTGTATGTCACAGTCAATTTGGGTACTATCCTATCAGACTCTACTGGGTTACACCCTGGAGTTCATCCTGTTCTGAGGGTTTGAGTCCAGACAGGAATTGAAAGAAATGTTTGAATGGGTGACTAGTATGACATAACTGAATGTGGTGCAGGTACCCAGGAGACTGGCACCTATGCATAATAAGGTGTCTGTTGACCAAAGTAGAGGGTGCCAGGTGATACATCAATGGGGTGAAAACTTCCTCGTAAAGGCAGTGTCTCAAGCTTAGCAGTCCTATAGAGAAGCTCATGGTTACTGGACATGTGAGAGATACACCTAGTTGATGTCTCACCTGAGAGGTTGAATCCCTGCACGAGTAATGCCAGTAACTACATACAGGGTACAGTATGCCTTCACCACATGGCGCTTCAGCATCTTACAATGGTTGATAAAAACCTATTACCCTGTATGTGCTGAGTATACACTGAATCAAGTGACCAGTGGCTTTCTCCCAGAGATGTGCGGACACAGAATGAGGTTCACGCAGGACGCTTATTTCTGAGGAGTAACCAAACAGGAGGGGTGTATTCAGCACTATATAGGGGGAATAGGAGCTGGGATGGGTGTTAGTAATGGAGTGGACGGCGGTCTCCTGAGGAACAAACCCGCAGCCATGGCTTCAGACAATAAGCATGGCTTTGTTGCTCAGAGAGATAGGTGACAGTTGTGACAACATGCAACAAAGTTACATAAATACCCAGTTTAATATGGCTCAAGATTTTATCGACCATGATAAGAGGTTGGAAGAGAGTATGATAGGGTATAGAACAAAAATATGTCATTGGCTCTGGCGTACATGCAGGGGCAGGCGGAGTTATTGACCAGTATCAGGCTGATTGTACAAATCTCTGTATGAAGGGCAGTAGCCTGAGGAATTAGCATCACCGCTCAGTAAGACTTTGACAAAACACGTCTCTTACACTAATCCACTAAAAGTGGTAGTCAAATGCCGGGATGGGCTGTACTGGTTTGGATTGTGAAAAGTGTGGTGCTGTATGATCCATGTACGAAAGTGCAGACTCGGTCTGTAGATCTGGTGGCATCAATGGGCTTACCGACTGGGGATTCTATCTTGTTGCATTTGTGGCCAAGTGACCCACATGTGATCAGAGCGTACGGAAGCTGAGGGCAGGTTGATATTTCCCCCTGTCAGAAGCGTGACCACGATGTCTTTTGCATTCCAGGTCAATACACGGTGGTGAATGAGGAATGTTGGGAAGGTATTTCACTCTATGTCCCGAATGGGGAGATCATTGCGGGGGAGGAAACACCTAAGTATTATTTAGGACATAGGTGAGTTTTGTTTCTTTGTCCTAGAGGATACCGATGGGGTGTTAGTCATGGTACTAGGGTGTTTCTTGAACCTACCAGTGGGTAGAGGGGCATGGTCACTGAAATCAAGTCACAAGGATGTAGTTTTTGTGGGTTTTGTCATTGTTTCAATGATATATGTGCTGTTAGACTCAATACCGAATGCCTGGGTACTGGTGCTGGTATCACATGTCTAATGATGCACTGTTGTCAGCATTAGGTTGAATTGTACTCAGCAGGGTACACTACCTCGGGGAGTCTATTGTACCTATTCTCTTGTCCTTGGGATGGATATAGAAGGCGCCCCGGGTTGCACCCCGAGTTGCACTGAAGAAAGGTTTTATAGCAAACCTGACATCGCCTTTACACTTACTGAAACTTCCGTTGGGATTCGGGGAGGAGTTAAAAGTTAGGTAGTTAAACTTTGGGCAAACAGGATTTAAATGGTGCCAACAGTTTGTGCAAGGCGTGAATAGAAAGGCCCGTCTCAAGGGGTTTATAATGTAAGGGGAGGGGATGCGCTGGTTATCTAATCTTATAGATACAACCGGCCCTTTTGAGGACAATCATAATGCTAATGCAGTCCACGATAAAATTGAGTTTGACACCCCTGCCCTAGAGAATTACATTTCTACTGTCTTGGGCTATGTTTCCACTATAATGACCCCCAAATTCACGTGATTCAGAGACTCTGGAGTATGACTTTGGTCCAAATTTATAGTCCCCGTCAAGGTAGTGCAGGAATCTTTTAAAAGTCGCTTCAACTTTAAGTCGCAATAGTGGGAACTGAGCCTTATACAGTTTTTATATATTATTTTATGATAAAAAAGTTTGATTAAGAATGAATAGAATAACTGTTGCTCTAGTATAAACACCTACAAAAAAAAAAGTAATGAATGTATTACTACATGTATGTTAGTGTCACTACATTGAGTGTTAAGATTACTTGGGTATTATTAAGAGTTTAAACTAGGCCTATGTCTCAGATCTTCAGCTTTTCTACAGATCTGTCTCCTCCATTAAAAAAAAAAAAAAGTGTTTAAGACTAGTTTAACGTCCTGTTAATTGAATTAGCTACATGCCCAGCCAGTACTGCTTTTTTAAGCTGAAACAGGTTGCCTTTGGCTTTGCATAATAATGTCCCAAGCAAGTCTGCCTTTGTGTCTCCAAGTGTATTCGAAGCCAGTTTCCTGGGCGGGGTCACAATACATGGCTACTCATTTCTAGCTGTATTATATGTCTTTGCATATGTGTCTCCAATGTCTCTGTGTGTCCAGGCACACACCTGTCAGCTTGAAATTTTTAACTCTCTACTGTTTAGTGATCCCAGCATCTCAGCACTGCAAGGGATTCTTATGTGTTTATTGGTCTTTAGTTCTAGGTATCCTTCCTGCCTTAGAATCCTTGTATACATCAACTGTATCTTGTTTATCTGACCTCCTATGAACCCTGAAGCCCAGTGCTGTACTATACTCCTGTTATTCCTGTAAATCCTGTATCCTGTGCTCTCTTGTCTATGTTCCTGTAGGATCATTGATCAAAGCCATACGTAATAGCCCCCCCCCCTCTGAGAAGCCTATTGTTTATGATAAATGTCTTATTGAATTTAGAATAATGAGGACAGTTTAGTTGGATGACAGTTGAATAACATTTTATTGTAAATGAGAATGCTTTCTCCTTGTATAAAGATTTATTTTTTTGTTTTTCCTTCTAGGTCGTATTGCCTCTAGAACATACATTTACTTCAGCAGAAAAAAACCCTCAAAAGGCTTTATGGGCATTTTTTGTTAATAATCAAGTTTTGGGACTAACAATCTCTGACACCATCCCTCCACCATCTCTCCTCATGCCATCAGTCACGAACACCATTGATGAAAAAGAGTGCTTTCAAAAGCTTGTGTCTAAAGAACTTTGATACCTACCATGTCAGTAAAAAGGTATTTTATCATGTGGATTGCAAAAATCCTGAAGAAAAGAAGATTAAAATCTGCACACCTATCGAAAATCTTTTTATCATGTGGATTGAGAAAAATCCTGAAGAAAAGAAGATTACATGTTGCACACCTACCAGCGGTCTATGCGGACTACGATAGTCCTGAAGAAAAAATTTATGTACATTATATGCGCTCTTAAGGTGTTTCAGTGGCGTCTTATGGAAGAATAGCCTGTCACAGTTACAGCAGAGGAATCAACTAAAGACTTGGGGCCAGATTCACAAAGAGATACGACGGTGTATCTACAGATACACCATCGTATCTCTGATTTTTACTGGTCCTATCTATGCACCTGATTCATAGAACCAGTTACGCATAGATAGGGCTGAGATCCGACAGTGTCACACTGTGTTACACTGTCGGATCTTTTTTTGGATTTAAAAATGGCGCCGGGGGCGTTCCCGCTGATTTACACTGAATAATATGTAAATCAGCGAGATACGCGAAATTCACGAACGTACGCGGACCCGACGCTGTGTTCTTACGTCGTTTCCGTAGCGCGGTACCCGTCGTATACTTACCCCTGCTAAAAGCAGGGGTAAGTATTGTTAAGTATGGCCATCGTTCCCGCGTCAATTTTGAAATTTCCTACGTCGTTTGCGTACGCCGATTCACGAACACGCGCGTCGCAAGTCCCGCTCACGTCGCAACCACTGACGTCCTATTGACGTCAGTGGGAGCAATGCACGCCGGGAAATTCCCCGGACGGCGCATGCGTATTTAAATCGGCGCGGGAGCGCACCTGATTTAAATAGTACACTCCCCCAGCCGCGGAATTTGAATTCCGCCGGGGGAGTTAGGTTAATGGTTAATGATTAATGATTCTTACTCTGAATGGTCCAATGTTATCAGTGGTGTACCCCAAGGTTCAGTGCTGGGACCCTTACTTTTCAATATATTTATAAATGATATTGGGTCTGAGATCAAAAGTAACATTTCTGTCTTTGCAGATGACACCAAGCTATGCAGTGGAATAACGTCCTTACAGGATGTCTCCAATTTACAAGCCGACCTCAATGCTCTGTCTAATTGGGCGACTGAGTGGCAGATGAGGTTTAATGTTGATAAATGTAAAGTTATGCACTTAGGGAATAAGAATATGCATGCATCATACATGCTAGGGGGAGTACAACTGGGGGGATCTGTAGTGGAGAAGGATCTGGGGGTCTTGGTAGATCATAAGCTCAATAATAACATGCAATGCCAAGCTGCGGTTTCTAAAGCGAGCAAAGTCCTTTCTTGTATTAAGAGAGGTATGGACTCCAGAGACAGAGATATAATTTTGCCCCTGTACAAATCATTAGTAAGACCTCATCTGGAATATGCAGTTCAGTTTTGGGCACCAGTTCTCAAAAAGGATATCGGAGAACTGGAGAAAGTGCAGAGAAGGGCAACCAAACTGATAAGAGGCATGGAGGAGCTCAGCTATGAGGAAAGATTAGAAGAACTAAATGTATTCACTCTTGAGAAGAGGAGAATTAGGGGGGATATGATCAACATGTACAAATATATAAGAGGTCCATACAGTGGACTTGGTGTTGAGTTATTCACTTTACGGTCAACACTGAGGACAAGGGGGCACTCTTTACGTCTAGAGGAAAAGAGATTTCACCTCCAAATACGGAAAGGTTTCTTCACAGTAAGAGCTGTGAAAATGTGGAACAGACTCCCTCCAGAGGTGGTTCTGGCCAGCTCAGTAGATTGCTTTAATAAAGGCCTGGATACTTTCTTAAATGTACATAAAATAATTGAGTACTAAGATTTGTAGGTAAAGTTGATCCAGGGTAAATCCGATTGCCTCTTGGGGGATCAGGAAGGAATTTTTTCCCCTGCTGTAGCAAATTGGATCATGCTCTGCTGGGGTTTTTTGCCTTCCTCTGGATCAACTGTGGGTATGGAGTTGGGTGTATGGGATTGTACTGTGTTTTTTTTTTTGTTTTTTTTTTGTGGTTGAACTGGATGGACTTGTGTCTTTTTTCAACCTGACTATATGTAACTATGTAATACCTTTTGTCACTTCTAAATGTGTGCACTGCATTGCAATAGTCATTTACAAGCATAACGGATATGAATAATGCATTGATAACTAAAATAAACACAATATTCAAATAACAATTGTAAGCTTACCCCATCTCATTGTTGTTGCAAGGCCAGAGCAGCTGAGATAATTCATTGTGGTAGGAAGGGTGAAGGCATACAGGTATCTTCTGTTTCACTAGTCAAATCTTCAAAGGTGAGACGCTTTCTTGCTGGCGAAATGGGTGTACTACTAGAAGAAATCAGAGTAGGAGCAGGACTTGATGATGATGTCAGAGCTGGAAATGGACTGTCAGGTATGCAGGTATCTTCTGTTTCACAAGTCAAGTCTTCAAAAATGAGGCGCTTTCTTGCTGGAGAATTGGGTGTACTACAAGTAGCAATAGGAGCAGGACACGGTGGTGATGTCAGAGCTGGAAACAGACTGTCAGTTGATGATGATCTGCGTGCTGATGGACTTTTAGAAAAGTATGTTTCTATGGAGGTTTGAAGTGTAGCTCTCTTTTTCTCCCTGTAGATTTCTTTGTAACAGGCATAAGCCCCTGAGATGTTAGCATTGACTTTGGAACTTCTTTCAAAATCCCTATCATGCTTTTCAAATAGAGCCATGGCACTATCAAGATGACGGAAAGCTTCAAAGAGAATTTTTGTTGTTAAACCTTCAGGCTGATAATCAATGATCTCAACCCCATCCTGCACATCTTCTTCTCTCTCCTCTTCAAGTTCTAGAAGATCTTCATTGCTGAGGGACTCCGTGTGGGACGCAAGCAGTTCAGCAACATCTTCTGGCTCCACTTCCAGCTCTAACTGCCTTGCCATATCTACAATATTTTCAGTAACAGTAGCTACATGATCTTCACAGCCTTCTGAATCATCAACTAACTGTGGGCATAATTTTTTCCAGGCCCTTTTCATTGTGGTTTCCTTTATGTCATTCCAAGCATCTCTTAGGCCCCGTACACACGATAGAATCCATCCGCAGATAAATCCCAGCAAATGGGTTTCTGCGGATAGATCCTATGGTGTGTACACGCCAGCGGATCTGTTTCCGCGGAGAAATCTCCTCTGGGATGGATTCCAGCAGATCGGATATTTGCTGTGATGCACAACAAATCCATCTGCTGGAATCCATTCCAACGGATGGATCCGTTTGTCTGTACAGACTTACCGGATCCATTCGTCCAAAGGGATTCCCCGCACGCGTCGTAATGATTTGACGCATGCGTGGAATTCCTTATATGACAGCGTCGCGCCCGTCGCCGCGTCATAATCGCGGCGACGGCGCGACACGTCATCGCCAGAGGATTTCCGCGCGGATTTCAATGCGATGGTGTGTACACTCCATCGCATCGAAATCTGCGGAAATCTTTGAGAGGATTTATCCGTGGAAACGGTCCGCTGGACCGTATCCGCGGATAAATTCTCTCGTGTGTATGGGGCCCCACAGTTTTAATGCAATCCAAGATGTTGTAGCTTTTCCAGAATTTGGATAGGACTTCTTTACCTTCTCCTTCTTCTTTGTCTATTGCTGCAATACACTTACTGAATGTTCTTTTTAAGTAGTTTAACTTGAAGGCGGCAATGACGCATTGATCCATTGGCTGCAGTAGTGAGGTAGTATTTGGTGGTAGGAACTGCACTCGAATGTTAGGGTTCAGCTCATCTAGTGTTCGAGGGTGTCCAGGGGCATTATCAACAAGCAGCAAAATGTGGAAAGGGATATTGTTGTCCTTGCAATAGGCTTTCACCTCTGGAACAAAGCAGGTGTCAAACCAATCTTCAAAAAGGGCTGCAGTAACCCATGCTTTTTTGTTAGCTCTCCAATGCACTGGAAGCCTAGTTTTAACGTAGTTCTTCAAAGCTCTTGGATTTTCCCATCTGTAAATTAGCAAAGGCTTTAGCTTTAAGGTACCAGAAGCATTGCCACCTAACAGAAGGGTTATTCTATCTTTAGCTGGCTTGTAGCCTGGCATTGATCTTTCCTGTATTGCGATAAAGGTTCTTGCAGGCATCTTCTTCCAGAATAGACCAGTCTCATCCACATTAAAAATCTGATCCATGGAGTAGCCTTCATCTTGAATAATTTTGGCAAGCTCGCTTGGATAGCTTTCTGCAGCCTTATGATCTGCAGCAGCTGCCTCTCCTTTTTAATGCTATGTAGGTTAGACCTTTTCTTGAACCTATCAAACCACCCACGGCTTGCAGAAAATTCTGCATCCTTTGCTGTCTCACCTTTCTTAGCCTTCAGGTCATTGAATAGACTTAAGGCTTTAGTTTGTATAATTGCCTGGTTGACAGGAACATGACGTGTAGTCTGATTTTCTATCCAAAGTATTAAGAGTCTCTCCATGTCTGCAACAATGCTATCTCTTTTTCGAATTGTTGTTGTGTTAACAGGTGTAGCACTCTTAATTTCTGCAAGAAGTTTTTCTCTGTTTTTTTATGACGGTGTTAACTGTAGTCCGAGTGTAGCCTAGCCTTCGGCCTATTTCAGCTTGAGTTACACCTTCATCATACAACTTAAAGCGGGAGTTCACCCATTTATTAAATTTTTTTTTTCTCCCCTTAGATTCCTGCTCATTCGGTCTAGGGGAATCGGCTATTTGTATTAAAATATGAGCAGTACTTACCCGTTTTCGAGATGCATCTTCGGCTACGCGTCACTCGTAGCCGAAAGAAGCCGAACGTCGGTGCGGCTCTATACTGCGCTTGCGCACCGACGTTCGGCTTCTTTCGGAAAATCGTGACGCGATGGATGCGACCGTCGGAAGCCTCTCGGAAGACTGTCAATCAAGAAGGAACGCCCATTCCCGCAGCCCATACCCGGAAGTGACGGAGAGGATGCATCTCGTAAACGGGTAAGTACTGCACATATTTTAAAACAAATAGCCGATTCCCCTAGAGAAAACGAGCAGGAATCTAAGGCTAAAAAGTGCCCTCTAAGGGTGAACCCCCGCTTTAATCATTTTAGCCTTCATATCCAAGGTAATTGATTTACGGCTTTTTTTGGTACTATCTGCCATTATTCAATGCGTACCTGACAAGCAATGCTGGGCTGGCTGGCAGACACCTCTGGGCAATGCTGGGCTGGCACCTCTGGGTCTTGGTGCTGGCTGGCGGGCAACTCTGGGCCTTGGTACTGGCTGGCAGGCACCTATTGGGCCTTGGTGCTGGCTGGTGGGTACCTCTGGGCCTTGGTACTGGCTGGCAGGCACCTATGGGCCTTGATGCTGGCTGGCAGGCTCCTCTGGGCCTTGGTGCTGGCTGGTGATTACCTCTGGGCCTTGGTACTGGCTGGCAGGCACCTATGGGCCTTGATGTTGGCTAGCAGGCACCTCTGGGCCTTGGTGCTGGCTGGTGGGTACCTCTGGGCCTTGGTGCTGGCTGGCAGGCACCTATGGGCCTTGATGCTGGCTGGCAGGCACCTATGGGCCTTGGTGCTGGCTGGTGGGTACCTCTGGGCCTTGGTGCTGGCTGGCAGGCACCTCTGGGCCTTGGTGCTGGCTGGTGGGTACCTCTGGGCCTTGGTACTGGCTGGCAGGCACCTATGGGCCTTGATGCTGGCTGGCAGGCACCTCTGGGCCTTGGTACTGGCTGGTGGGTACCTCTGGGCCTTGGTACTGGCTGGCAGGCACCTATGGGCCTTGATGCTGGCTGGCAGGCACCTCTGGGCCTTGGTGCTGGCTGGTGGGTACCTCTGGGCCTTGGTACTGGCTGGCAGGCACCTATGGGCCTTGATGCTGGCTAGCAGGCACCTCTGGGCCTTGGTGCTGGCTGGTGGGTACCTCTGGGCCTTGGTGCTGGCTGGCAGGCACCTCTGGGCCTTGGTGCTGGCTGGCGGGCACCTCTGGGATGGCAGGCACGATAGGTACCTGTAACAATGAAAATAACAGTGGGGGGGTCAGGGGCTATGATGTGGGTCCAGGGCTGGTAGTAGGGGGGGTCAGGGCCAATAGCAGGGGGCGTACGGTACTTACGTTTATGCAGACTGTGGCTGGTGAACAGCTCTGGGCTGGCGGCACCTCTGAGCAGCACTGGGATTGCTGACAGGCAATGCTGAGCACCTATGCTGAGCACCTCTGGGCCGACAGGCAATGCTGGGCTGGCTTGCTGGCAACTCGCAGGACATTTTGCCTCTTCCCTCACAACTCTGGGCAGCAGCTCCGCCCCTCCAGATCATACTGCAGCTGCGCGGCGCCGGATTGTCCGTAATTGCGAGGCACTTTACGTACACTTGCGGGCATGTCCGTACTCGCGAGAGTACGTAAAGTGAGTGTCCGCAAAGCGGGGTATGCCTGTACCCCTGTAATACACAAGCTTAATGTATTCTAGTAAAGTTAGTCCGTAAACTAAGGTCCGTTTTGTTAGGTTGTTACAGCATTTAGACACTTTATAAAATAGAAATTGTCTGGGGCCATCTTAAGTGTGGGCATCATGAAGCCAGTGCTGCACAAGCAGTGTAATAGGTTTCAGATCAGGTTTCAGCACCTGTACTGTCCAAGTCACATGATTCTTCGAGACTGGGGAGTGCACAGACTCCTGGAAAGTTACACCCACTACATCCCCAGGAGTCTGTGCGGTGTAGGTTAGGAAGCTTAAGCACCTAGGTGCAGGAAGAGGGAAGATTAACTATTCGGCCTAGCAACAACACTTTGAAGGCATCTAAAAAAAAAAAAATGTTCTTAAAGGACTAATGACATTTTTTTAAAACTACTGATGTAATGTTATATTTATGGGTGGAACTCCACTTTAAAATGCCATCTATGTTAGGCTTTGTATGTGTTATGAGACTTAGGCCCAGATTCTCATACATTCGCGCTGCTCCTGGGCAGCGTAATATATGAGCTATACGTTACACCGCCGCAGGTCTACAGGTTTAAATCCTGATTCTCAGAACACTTACCTGTAAACTTGCGGCGGTGTAGCGTTAGATTGCTCGGCGCAAGCCCGCCCAATTCAAATGGGGCGGGCACCATTTAAATTAGGCGCGCTCCCGCGCCGAGCGTACTGCGCATGCTCCGTCGGGTAAATTACCCGACGTGCATTGCGCTAAATGACGTCGCCCCGACGTCATTTGCCTAGATGTATACGTAAATGGCGTCCAGCGCCATTCACGGACGTCTTACGCAAACAACGTAATTTTTATTGAATTCGACGCGGGAACAACGGCCATAGTTAACATTGGTTGCGCCTGCTAATTAGCAGGGGCAACCTTACGCGTCGGGTACGCTACGCAAACGACGTTAATTCGCTGCGTCGACCTCGCGTATGTTCGGGAATCGCCGTACTTACCTCATTTGCATAGACGACGGGGAAAAGCGACGATGCGACACCTAGCGGCGGGAAAAAAAATTACTTTTAAGATCTGACAGCGTAACAGCCTTACGCATGTCAGATCTAATGGGTACCTATGCGCAACTGATTCTGAGAATCAGTCGCATAGATACCCGGGGCCAGATGAGGTGTTACGACGGCGCTAATGGTGTTGCGCCGTCGTAACGCCTTTGAGAATCTGGCCCTTAGTTTTTTCCATCTTCCCCATTATCATGACAAATAATGTTCACGTCTAGTTAGGCCCTATACAGTTTTAACTGTCCAAAAGAAAGAATCTTTACCCTGAATAGTCAAGAATTGTCCACAACCAATGTATGAATTGTTATAGTGCTGTTATGTTTTGTTAATTATGTGGTCAATTTCTAATTTGACCAAGAAATGAGATTGATCGGGTAAATGGAATAGCCATTCATTTAATCAAACATTTATTCACGATTGTCAAAGCATGTGTTTCTGATTTGCTATGTATGTATATGTCTGTGTATGTATACTGTATGTATGTATGTATATATATATATATATATATATATATATATATATATATATATATTGGTTGTGTCTGTTAGGTAATATTAACAATGTATTTAGACTTGATTTCAATAGCCTATATTTTGATGTATCAAAATATAGGATGTGACCAGTTTCACATTCTGTTCCTGAACAAATGGCATTCACACCTTTAGCTGTGAAAAGGCCTATCTCTGGGTTTTTCCCAGGGAACTCTGGAAGTGATATATACCGTATTTATCGGCGTATACCACGCAAAATCGTGGTGTGCGTGGTATACGCCGATACCCGCTTTCCCGCGCTGAGTTTGAATACTGCACCGGCATATACCGAGCGCAGTACACTCGTGCATAGTCGGGCAGTCTCGGCTCCTCTCGCGCTCACGTCCTGGATGTACAGGACGTAAGTGCGAGAGGAGCCAAACCTGCCCGACTATACACGAGTGTACTGCGCCGGCATATACCGAGCACAGTACATTCGTGTATAGTCAGGCAGGCTCGGCTCCTCTCGCGCTCACGTCCTGGACGTACAGGACGTGAGCGCGAGAGTAGCCGAGCCTGCCCGACTATACACGAGTGTACTGCGCTCGGTATATGCCGGCGCAGTATTCAAACTCGGCACGGGAAAGCGGGAAACGAGCGGGGAGGACGCCGCAGAAGGACGCCGGACCCGACGAAGAGGACACCCGAAGCCGCAGACGGACGCCGGACCTGACGAGGCTGCCGATGGACGCCGAGCAAGACACCAAAACTGTAAGTACAAAAATCTTTTTTCCACAGGAATGCGGGTCCACTTTAGGGGTGTAAATGTATAAATTGGTTAGATGCTCTCAGCCTGGGTAGAACACATATTTTGAATATATGTACACATAATGGGCCAAATCCACAGCCAGCGGCGCAAATTAAGTGTCTGTAAACTTATGTCATTTAAGTTACGGCGCCCTAAGTTGGTGTCGTAAGTGCCGTATCCACAGCGCATTTGCGCACAAAATTGCGCCAGCCGTAACCTAAATTCCGCGGCGTAAGGCGGGGTTATGGCAAGTGGGAAGGAAGTGGGCGTGCTTCATTGTAATGAGCCGTGACCCCATGCAAATGAAGGTCCGGCCGTACTGCGCATGCGCGCACAAATCTGCTGCTCACTGCGCATGTGCAGAACTTTGCTGGGCGCAATCAGTGAGATAGGTAAAAGGCCAAGTGTACTTAGTTTGAGGATCGCCCTGTGCTTAACTAGCCCCAGTCAAACACACTTCACTTGCAAAAGTATTTCCCTGTGTTCCCTTCCATGAGCAATTTGCTTCTGCTCTTAGTTTGTCAGTGTTTGTTGGTAAGTTGTGTGTGATAGAGAAGTGTTGGAGGAGTAGTAGATAGTAGTTGTTGTTTGTTTCTGATAAGTGTATTTTTTGTTTGATTGTTTCTGCTAAGTGTTTTTTTTTTTTCTGCTTGGATTTTGTGTTTGGTTTTTGTGTGTTTGTTTTTGACTTTGTAGTAGCTGTCTGCTTGTGTGTGTATTTTTGTGTGTTTGTTTGGTGTGTATTTTTGTGTGTTTGTCCTGTTTGTTTTCTTGTTGCTGTGTGGTGTTTGTGATGGCTCCCAAACGCAGGAAGCTGAATTTTTCACATGTTGAAAAGCAAATCCTTGCCAGGTATATCATCCAATATGGAAGATATTTACATGGGCCTGATAGCCGGAACACCTCCCCGTCCCAAAGGAAGAGGATCTATGCCAAAATTACAGATCACATAAATGCGGCGGGGGGAGGGGAGACGAGGACCCCCGCTGGCATTAAGAAAAAGATCAATGATCTGAGGAGCGTGGTCCGCAATAAGGTGGCCAAGCTCACTGCGCATAGGAGGGGCACTGGAGGAGGGGGACCATGCCCCATCCGGCTGACTGAGGAGGAATGGGCAGTGGCCCGGTGTTTCGAGCCAGAGCAGGTGGTGGGCCTGCCTGGTTATCAGTCTGATGTTCCTGTGAGGCCAGGTAAGGTTTTTGTTTTTCTATTTGGTGATTAGCATGTGTGGGTGGGGGAAGGGAAGATGTGCCAAGTGTGTGGATCCTCAAACCTGTGATTGTTTGGTGTCCTCCACAGATGACCAGGAGATTGCTGGCCCATCAGGCCAGGCTGCTGCACCACCCCAAAGACAGGAGGCTGCTGAGGAGTCCCCAGGGGAGGGGAGTGGCCAAACCTCCCCTCATGAGGAGGCTGAGGGGGAGGAGGGCGAGGGGGAGGAGGATGAGGGGGAGGAGGAAGAAGATCTCCAGATTGGCCGGGAAATCATTATTGCCACTGATCTCATGACATTTGAGGATACCCTTGAGGCTAGCCTTGAGGCTCCCCTTGAGGCTCCCCCAGAGGCTACCCCAGAGGCTGGCACCAGTCAGGCCACCATCAGGGGTAGCCCCTCCCACTCCTCCCCCAACATGCCGCAACCCACAAGGGTCACTCTATCCCCTCCTCCCAGGCCACAAGCCTCAGGGGCAGGCAGGATGGCGACCCAGGAGACCAGGGGGGGGGGGGTCTGAGCATATGCCGGCCAGTCTGCTGAGGGACAATGCCCAGCAGACCCGCAGTCTGGGTGACATCAAAAAAACTATGGCCAAGATGGAGCACAGCCTGGATGTAATGAGGGAGTCACTCAGTGATGTGGCCACCAATTCATTGGGGGTCATCACCTGTTTGTGGTCCCTGCATACCGCCACAACAGGCGTGGCCCAGAAGGTGACTGCCCTCACCCGGGCTGTGCAGGACAACACCCGGGCTGGCCAGGCCAATACGGCTGCCATCACTGTCTGCCTGAACAGGATAGCAGTGGCCTTGGAGGGCAGGCCAGCCGGAGGTCAGACACCAGGGGAGGCTCCTCCCTCCCCTGCTCCCCCCCATGAAGATACTCCCTCCCCTGCTCCCCCCCCATGAAGATACTCCCTCCCCTGTCCCCCCCCCGTGAAGATCCTCCAGGTGCCCGTGGCCGTGCCCGTGGCCGTGCCCCTGCCCGTGGGCAGCCTAGACAGAGCACTCGCCGCCGGACTTAAATTGCAGGGTTACTTTTGATTGATTTTTATTTTTTTTTATAATTTTGTTTATTATACTGTACTTATGATTTGGTTTATGTGTGTGAATGATGTGTGAATGTGGGGGGGTAGCATTCCTGACAAAATAAGGGTGTCACCCTCAGTTTTGGTGGAGAAGGGATCCCCAGGACCAGGGAGAAGTGATCCCAGGTTCCTGAATGGTGTATGAATGCACAGTGACATAATTGGAGCCGTGGCGTGGCGTTACTGCTCCCAAGTACCAAAGGGGGGGGGGGGTACTTGGATCTAATCCAATTCGATGTGCATGTGATGTGTCTGTGCTAGGGACCACAGTGGTGTGCATTCATGCATTCTCATTGTGACATAATTCATGTGCGTTTCCAGAGAAAAAAACATTCTCAATGTGACATTATTCATGTGCGTTTACTGTGCAAAGCAACATTCTCATTGTGACATAATTCATGTGCGTTTCCAGTGAAAACAAATATTATCATTGTGACATTATTCATGTGCGTTTACTGTGAAAAGATGCCTTCTGCGAGGCGTCTCCTGGCTACTGTGCCCTCAGTAGACCGGGTAGAGTGGGCTAGGGGGGGATTGCCTGGGTGGGGGGTCAGGTCAGCACGTAAGTTAATCTCCAGTCCCCTTCTCATGGCAAAGTTGTGAAGAATACAACAAGCACCAATTATTTGGCACAAAAAGTCTGGGGAATACAACAATGTACCCCCAGTCTTGTCCAGGCATCTGAAGCGGGACTTCAGCAGCCCAAATGTGCGTTCCACCACTGCCCGGGTGCGAATATGAGCCTCGTTGTAGCGTTGCTTTCCTGGGGTTTTGGGGTTCCTGAATGGGGTCATCAGATGTGGTCCCAGTGCATATCCAGAGTCACCTGGAAGGGAAAAGACAGGAGGATATTAGTCATGCATGTGCCCCTTGTGATGTCTGCATCATGGGGGGGGACAGTCATACCTGACACCCATGTCACTCACCAACCAGCCAGCTGTCTCCATACAGGTTCAGCTCCAAATCACGAGATATGTTGGTCTGCCGGAATATATAGCTGTCATGGCACGAACCCGGAAATTTGGCACAGACATGCCAGATGAGGCCATGGGCATCTACGATTACCTGGACATTTATGGAATGCCAGTTTTTGCGATTCCTGAACAGGTGCTCTGTATCATGGGGGGGCTGTAGTGCCACATGGGTACAGTCAATGGCCCCGATGGTCCGTGGGAATCGGGCAATCTGATAAAAGTCCGCCATGGTCTTCAATCGCTGGTCCTCCTGGGTGGGCTTTTGAAATTGATTGCCCATGCGTCTCAGTATTGCAGGGACAACCTGGTGCACACACCTGCTCATCGAGGACTGTACCATCCCAGCCAGACCTCCACATGTTCTTTGGAAAGACCCAGTGGCAAGAAAATGCAGGGTTGCCATTACTTTGATGTGAGGTGGCAGGGCATGGGATCGTTGGGTTGGGGTGTTGAGATCATCCTGCAGGATCCTGGTTAATTCCAGGATGGCTTCCTGGTTAAAGCGGAAGTTGCCATAGACATCAGAAGCAGTCATGCCAAAGAGATCTTGGCGTGGGCGGTATACCCTCTCCTGTGCCCTCCTCCTCCTCCTCTGTGCCCTCCTCCTTCTCTGCGCCTGTAAAGTTGCGAGTGCCGTTATAATCATGGATGGGCCGGGCATTTTGGCAGTCAGATTGAAGTCCAACAAAGATGTGTTGTCAGCTCTTCCTCAATGGTGTTGCTTCAGCAGACCTTTACAGGGCAGGTGTAAAATTAGGGCTGCTTTTATAAAGTCTAATTTTGCTCCAGGAAACTAACAGGTGCGCACAGGGCGTAATCTACGGCGCACAGGGCGTAATCTACGGCGCACACACTTAATTTTGAGGATCGCCCTATCTCCCTCATTTGCATATTTGCCTATCAAATAAAGCGGCGTGACTAGCGTAATTTGCGTCAGAGTATGCGCCGGTGTAATTATTTTAGGTAGGACGGAAAAAACGGATTTTTCGTTTAGAGGATCGGGCGCAAAGATAGGCGCGGTGTAAAATTAGAAATCTCGAGTTAAGTCGACGCATCTGCTTTGTGGATTTGGCCCAATGTTCTCCAAGCATTGCAGCCATCTGCTTGCTTGTATATTAAATACATCTTTTTGAAATGAATTCGGATTCAGCAGTCAACATGTTATTGGAAACCCCTAGTTTGTGGGGTTCCCTGTCAGATCATACAGGCTGTTTATGGTAGACAGGACACCTCTATGGGTAAAGGGTTTTTCTTCTGTGTTTACTTGGAAAGAAAAGGTGTCAGATCTTAAATCCCAAAGCAAACCAAGGCTGCGTAGCATTGGAAGTGAGTCTGTGCCTAGATCCAAGTCATTTAACTCGTTAGAATGATCTTGGACAGGAAAGGCTTCTAAAACTTCTCTACTGTTGAAAGCAATCTTGTGTAGTCTTAAGTTGGAACAAGCAAGCATTGCCTGAGTTCTTTTGAGGAGACTGATTGCGGCTTCGTTTGTGGGTAGTTATTTCAAGCAATCGTCCACATAGAAATCCTTGTCCACAAATTGTCTGACATCTGACCCATACTCTGACTCTCCAGAGTGTCTGAGGCCATATATAGCAACTGCAGGGGGAAGGACTGTTTCAAAATATGTGCACCCTCAAGCGGTATTCTGTGATGTCTCCAAAAGGGGTTGTTGTCCCTGAACCAGAGAAACCTCAGAAAGTTTTGGTGTTCTTCTTTAACAAGAAAGCAATAGAACATTTGTTGTATGTCTGCCATGAATGCGACTGAATCTTTGCGAAAGCGGAGAAGTACTCCTAATAGTGTGTTGTTAAGGTCAGGGCCAGATAGAAGGACATCATTTAGAGAGACACCCTTATGCTTGGCGCTGAAATCGAACACCACTGCATTGCTGGCTGATGATTGGCCAAGAATACACTATGACCCGCATGCTTGGCCAATCACAGCTTGCAAAAAACGGAGAGCCATAATTGACCAAAGCCAGGGTGGCTTTGGCCAATTATGGCTCAGGGGGTTTAGTACATGCCCCACACTATATAAGGCCGCCTGGAAGTCAGCCTTGTGTAGTGTGTTGCGGTGGTTTACAGAGAGAGACAGAGAGAGAGAGAGTGTTTGCAGTTAATAGAGCAGGCAGGCTAGTCAGTTAGAGTTACAGTGTGTAGAGGATATATATGCATCCCAGGTGTTGTACTGTATATATATTTATACACTGTATTGGAGTTTAGCTAGATCCGCTCTTCCTAATATACTGACAGGCAGGCAGGTGATTGTGCTAGCTGCAGTATTTTCATGTGGTGTACTGTCTGTGTCCTCTGCACAGTGTGCACCTAAAGCTACGTGGTGTGTGTACTGTCGGTGTCCTCTGCACAGTGTGCACCTAAAGCTACGTAAAGCTGGTGTTTTTCATATTTACTCATAGAGGCAGGGATCTGCTCATATTAATATCACAGGCAGTGGATCATTCTGCAAGGACTTTCACGTGGTGTACTATTCGTGTCCTCTGCACAGTGTGCACCTAAAGCTACGTGGTGTGTGTACTGTCTGTGTCCTCTGCACAGTGTGCACCTAAAGCTACATGGTGTGTTTACTGGCTGTGTCCTCTGCACAGTGTGCACCTAAAGCTACGTAAAGCTGGTGTTTCTCATATTTATTCCTCAAGGCAGGGATCTGCTCATATTAATGTCACAGGCAGGGGATCATTCTGCAAGTACTTTCATGTGGTGTACTGTCTGTGTCCTCTGCACAGTGTGCACCTAAAGCTACGTGGGGTGTGTACTGTCTGTGTCCTCTGCACAGTGTGCACCTAAAGCTACGTAAAGCTGGTTGTTCTCATATTTATTCCTAGAGGCAGGGATCTGCCCATATTAATACCACAGGCAGGGGATCATTCTGCAAGTACTTTCACGTGGTGTACTGTCTGTGTCCTCTGTACAGTGTGCACCTAAAGCTAGGCAAAGCTGGCGTTTCTCATATTTATTCCTAGAGGCAGAGATCTGCTCATATTAATACCACAGGCAGGGGATCATTCTGCAAGTACTTTCACATGGTGTACTGTATGTGTCCTCTGCACAGTGTGCACCTAAAGCTACGTGGGGTGTGTACTGTCTGTGTCCTCTGCACAGTGTGCACCTAAAGCTATGTAAAGCTGGTGTTTCTCATATTTATTCCTAGAGGCAGGGATCTGCTCATATTAATACCACAGGCAGGGGATCATTCTGCAAGTACTTTCACGTGGTGTACTGTCTGTGTCCTCTGTACAGTGTGCACCTAAAGCTACGTGGTGTGTGTACTGTCTGTGTCCTCTGCACAGTGTGCACCTAAAGCTACGTGGTGTGTTTACTGGCTGTGTCCTCTGCACAGTGTGCACCTAAAGCTACGTAAAGCTGGTGTTTCTCATATTTATTCCTCAAGGCAGGGATCTGCTCATATTAATGTCACAGGCAGGGGATCATTCTGCAAGTACTTTCACGTGGTGTACTGTCTGTGTCCTCTGCACAGTGTGCACCTAAAGCTACGTGGGATGTGTACTGTCTGTGTCCTCTGCACAGTGTGCACCTAAACCTACGTAAAGCTGGTTGTTCTCATATTTATTCCTAGAGGCAGGGATCTGCCCATATTAATACCACAGGCAGGGGATCATTCTGCAAGTACTTTCACGTGGTGTACTGTCTGTGTCCTCTGTACAGTGTACACCTAAAGCTAGGCAAAGCTGGCGTTTATCATATTTATTCCTAGAGGCAGAGATCTGCTCATATTAATACCACAGGCAGGGGATCATTCTGCAAGTACTTTAACGTGGTGTACTGTCTGTGTCCTCTGTACAGTGTGCACCTAAAGCTACGTGGTGTGTGTACTGTCTGTGTCCTCTGCACAGTGTTCACCTAAAGCTACGTGGTGCATGTACTGTCTGTGTCCTCTGCACAGTGTGCACCTAAAGCTATGTAAAGCTGGTGCTTCTCATATTTATTCCTAGAGGCAGGGATCTGCTCATATTAATACCACAGGCAGGGGATCATTCTGCAAGTTCTTTCACGTGGTGTACTGTCTGTGTCCTCTGTACAGTGTGCACCTAAAGCTACGCAAAGCTGGCGTTTCTCATATTTATTCCTAGAGGCAGGGATCTGCTCATATTAATACCACAGGCAGGGGATCATTCTGCAAGTACTTTCACGTGGTGTACTGTCTGTGTCCTCTGTACAGTGTGCACCTAAAGCTATGTGGTGTGTGTACTGGCTGAGTCCTCTGCACAGTGTGCACCTAAAGCTACGTTAAGCTGGTGTTCTCATCTTAATTCCTACAGGCAGAGATCTACCGATAGTAGATTGCCCGCAAGTACTTGGCTGTGACACACCTTTAGTCCTATCAGTGCAGGCTTCAGAGAGGACTGAGGGTATAGTGGGGTTGGAGATCCCAGCTGATGAGCAAGGAGAGGTCCGCTTTGTTCTTTGGTATGGGTCTTTGAGGTACACTTGCCAACTAACTGCATGGCAGGTCGACATATGTCTGGTCAAGAATGAGGTGCCCAAGCGGGTGATGTTTTGGCCACACGAGATATGTCAGATTGTACCAGGCAAATTTCCCTGCCCCAGCTGCTGCAGCGCCAAAAGAAGTTCTCTCCCAGCCATCCACATGCCCAGCGGTTGAATGCTAACTTAGCTAAGTTGCTAGCACTTCAACTGTTGCCTTATCAGTTGGAGGGTTCTGCCCCCTTCCGTGAGTTTGTGGAATGTGCGGTACCTCAGTGGCAAGTTCCCAAATGTCACTTTTTCTCACGGAAGGCGATTCAGGCTCTCTACCGGCATGTGGAAGGCAATGTCAATGCCTTGCTGGACAGGGCGGTCAGTGGTAAGATGCATATTACCACTGACTCAGCAGGCATGGACAGGGACGTTACCCATCTTTCATGGTGCATTGGGTGACTCTGCTGGCAGCTGTGAAGGATGCAGGACAAGGTACAGTAGTGTTGGAGGTTGTTCCGCCACCACGCCTCCAAAATGCTCCTTATCACTGTGGAAAACCTGGCAGTATGCTGCAGCTGGGGGAACATGACTGCCAGATTGCTGTCCTTCTTGGGCACCCCCTCTCTCTGGGCTCACGTTACTGCCTTCCTCTAGCTGTGTACCATCATCGGAGCTTTCAAAACGCTGCGCATCCTCATGCAGCATGTACCCAACACTGTGGTCAAACAGTTCGGGGGACTCCTCAGGAGGACATGGTGGGGCTAGGGAAGTAGTGACTGATGCCATTGAGCAGAGGGAAGAGGCCGCCTTGGCAGCTTCTTTGCCAGACAAAGTAGCCTGAGCCTGGTTGAGAGAGGAAGAGGAGGATGAGGACGGCTTAATCATCCACTGCAAACTGCAGAGGGCACGGGCAGTACACACCACGTAGCTTTAGGTGCACACTGCAGAGGACACAGGCAGTAGACACACCACGTAGCTTTAGGTGCAAACTGCAAAGGACACAGGCAGTACACACACCACGTAGCTTTAGGTGCACACTGCAGAGGACACAGGCAGTACACACCATGTAGCTTTAGGTGCACACTGGAGAGGACTCAGGCAGTACACACACCACGTAGCTTTAGGTGCACACTGCAGAGGACACAGGCAGTACACACACCACGTGGCTTTAGGTGCAAGCTGCAGAGGACACAGGCAGTACACACCACGTAGCTTTAGGTGCAAACTGCAGAGGATACGGGCAGTACACACCACGTAGCTTTAGGTGCACACTGCAGAGGACACAGGCAGTACATACCACATAGCTTTAGGTGCAAACTGCAGAGGACACAGGCAGTACACACCATGTAGCTTTAGGTGCAAACTGCAGAGGACACGGGCAGTACACACCACATAGCTTTAGGTGCAAACTGCAGAGGACACAGGCAGTACAACCCATGTAGCTTTAGGTGCAAACTGCAGAGGACACGGGCAGTACACACCACATAGCTTTAGGTGCACACTGCAGAGTACACAGGCAGTACACACCACGTAGCTTTAGGTGCACACTGCAGAGGACACAGGCAGTACACACCATGTAGCTTTAGGTGCAAACTGCAGAGGACACGGGCATTACACACCACTTAGCTTTAGGTGCACACTGCAGAGGACACAGGCAGTACACACCACGTAGCTTTACGTGCACCCTGCAGAGGACACGGACAGTACACACCACGTACCTTTAGGTGCACACTGCAGAGGACACAGGCAGTTCACACCATGTAGCTTTAGGTGCACACTGCAAAGGACACAGGCAGTAGACACACCACGTAGCTTTAGGTGCACACTGGAGAGGACACAGGCAGTACACACACCACGTAGCTTTAGGTGCACACTGCAGAGGACACAGGCAGTACACACACCACATGGCTTTAGGTGCAAGCTGCAGAGGACACAGGCAGTACACACCACATAGCTTTAGGTGCAAACTGCAGAGGACACAGGCAGTACACACCACGTAGCTTTAGGTGCAAACTGCAGAGGACACAGGCAGTACAACCCACATAGCTTTAGGTGCAAACTGTAGAGGACACGGGCAGTACACACCACGTAGCTTTAGGTGCACACTGCAGAGTACACAGGCAGTACACACCACATAGCTTTAGGTGCACACTGCAGAGTACACAGGCAGTACACACCACGTAGCTTTAGGTGCACACTGCAGAGGACACAGGCAGTACACACCACGTAGCTTTAGGTGCAAACTGCAGAGGACACGGGCAGTACACACCACGTAGCTTTAGGTGCACACTGCAGAGGACACAGGCAGTACACACCACGTAGCTTTAGGTGCACACTGCAGAGGACACGGACAGTACACACCACGTACCTTTAGGTGCACACTGCAGAGTAGCTATACTATACAGTGTGTATATATATATATATATATATATATATATATATATATATATACACAACACCTGGGATGCATATATATTCTCTACACACTGTGGGCCGGATTCAGATACAATGGCGTATCTGTCCGGCCCGCGTAATGTATCTCCGATACGTTACGCCGCTCTAACTTTGGGTGCGAGTTCTTTATTCACAAAGAACTTGTGCCCTTAGTTACGGCGGCGTAACGTATGTGTTGCCGCGTAATTCAAATGGGGATGTAGGGGGCGTGTTTTATTTACATTTTGGTTGACCCCGCGTTTTTTATGTTTTGTTAGAACGGCGCATACGCCGTGTTCATTTCTCTAAATGACGTCGCAAGGACGTCATTGGTTTCAACGCAGAGTACACAGGCAGTACACACCACGTAGCTTTAGGTGCACACTGCAGAGGACACAGGCAGTACACACCATGTAGTTTTAGGTGCAAACTGCAGAGGACACGGGCATTACACACCACGTAGCTTTAGGTGCACACTGCAGAGGACACAGGCAGTACACACCACGCAGCTTTACGTGCACCCTGCAGAGGACACGGACAGTACACACCACATACCTTTAGGTGCACACTGCAGAGGACACAGGCAGTTCACACCACGTAGCTTTAGGTGCACACTGCAGAGGACACAGGCAGTAGACACACCACGTAGTTTTAGGTGCACACTGGAGAGGACACAGGCAGTACACACACCACGTAGCTTTAGGTGCACACTGCAGAGGACACAGGCAGTACACACACCACGTGGCTTTAGGTGCAAGCTGCAGAGGACACAGGCAGTACACACCACATAGCTTTAGGTGCAAACTGCAGAGGACACAGGCAGTACACACCACGTAGCTTTAGGTGCAAACTGCAGAGGACACAGGCAGTACACACCACATAGCTTTAGGTGCAAACTGCAGAGGACACAGGCAGTACAACCCACATAGCTTTAGGTGCAAACTGTAGAGGACACGGGCAGTACACACCACGTAGCTTTAGGTGCACACTGCAGAGTACACAGGCAGTACACACCACATAGATTTAGGTGCACACTGCAGAGTACACAGGCAGTACACACCACGTAGCTTTAGGTGCACACTGCAGAGGACACAGGCAGTACACACCACGTAGCTTTAGGTGCAAACTGCAGAGGACACGGGCAGTACACACCACGTAGCTTTAGGTGCACACTGCAGAGGACACAGGCAGTACACACCACGTAGCTTTAGGTGCTCACTGCAGAGGACACGGACAGTACACACCACGTACCTTTAGGTGCACACTGCAGAGTAGCTATACTATACAGTGTGTATATATATATATATATACACAACACCTGGGATGCATATATATTCTCTACACACTGTGGGCCGGATTCAGATACAATGGCGTATCTGTCCGGCCCGCGTAACGTATCTCCGACGTTACGCCGCTCTAACTTTGGGTGCGAGTTCTTTATTCACAAAGAACTTGTGCCCTTAGTTACGGCGGCGTAACGTATGTGTTGCCGCGTAATTCAAATGGGGATGTAGGGGGCGTGTTTTATTTACATTTTGGTTGACCCCGCGTTTTTTATGTTTTGTTAGAACGGCGCATATGCCGTCTGTAAAATATCCCAGTGTGCATTGCTCTAAATGACGTCGCAAGGACGTCATTGGTTTCAACGTGAACGTAAATTACGTCCAGCCGTATTCGCGAACGACTTACGCAAACGACGTAAAATTTCAAAACTCGGCGCGGGAACGACGGCCATACTTAACATTAGCTACCCCTCATATAGCAGGGGTAACTATACGCCGGAAAAAGCCGAACGCAAATGAGGTAAAAAAAAAGCGCCGGGCGGTCGTTCGTTCCTGAATCGGCATAAATCCTAATTTGCATATTTGTTGCGTAAAAATACGGAAGCGCCACCTAGCGGCCAGCCTGGAATTGCAGCCTAAGATCCGACGGTGTAAGACACTTACACCTGTCGGATCTTAGGGATATCTATGCGTAACTGATTTTCTGAATCAGTCGCATAGATACGACCGGCGGAACTCAGAGATACGACGGCGTATCAGGAGATATGCCGTCGTATCTCTTTCTGAATCCGGCCCTGTAACTTTAACTGTCTAGCCTGCCTGCTCTATGTGCCTACAAAAAATGACACTCTCTCGCTCTCTCTCACTGATGCCGCAGTGAATTATGGGCCGTGACATGCCACTCGAATTTGGCGTGAACGGCCCGTACCGTTCGTATTTCGACGAACGGTTGAACATACGATGTTCGAGTCGAACGTGAGTTCCCTAGTGAGCAGTGACAGTGCATGCATCAGTGACACTGTCCCTCTTATCCACCTGTTGGAGCACACGCTGCGTGGAATAAGAGACAGGGCCCTTGAGGCAGAACAGAGGGAGGAAGAGGAGGTCTTCCTTACCTCTCAAGGCCCCCTTTATCCAGACAGTGTTCCTGCTTGCCCGTCTATCTCACAGGAAGAGGACGAGGAGGAGGATTTTTCTGTGTCAGCATGGAGGTGGAGCCTAGCAGTCTTCAAGGGATCAATTACAGTCCCAAAAAACCCATGAACTTGTACGTGGCTGAGATGAGGTGGCTGCGGATCCTGTCGTCCTCAGTGACCCAGAGGACTCCGCACCGAATGCCTCAGCAAACCTACGCTGTATGGGCTCCCTGATCCTGCAAAGCCTGCGGAAGGATCCTTGTATTCGTGCTCTCAAGGAGAGGGATCAATACTGGCTGGCAACCCTCCTTGATCCACGTTACAAGAGTAAGGTTGCAGACCTTATCTTACCGGCTCAGAGGGAGGCCTTGCAGAAAGGTCTATGCAACACGTTCCCAGAGACTGGGAGATTACAAAATCCTGGTCCTGGACAACGTGTTGCTGAGGCTTCGGTCAGTCAAAGAAGGACCGGTGGAGAAGGTGGCCGTCTGACCGATGTGTTCAGGCAATTTTTTTGTCTGCAGCCCCAAGGTATGACTGGTTCCAGCAACCATCGCCAGCGTCTGTTTTACATGGTGCGGGAATACCTAGGGGCAAGATCAGACTTGGACACCTTTCCCACCGAAAATCCTCTGGCTTACTGGGTCTTGAGGATGGATCACTGGCCAGAGCTTGCACAGTATGCAATTGAGCTACTGGCCTATCCTGCATCCAGCGTTCTTTCGGAATGCACATTCAGTGCTGCTGGAGGCTTTGTAACCGATCACAGGGTGCACCTCTCAACCGACTCGGTCGAATGACTAACCTTCATAAAAATGAATCAGGCTTGGATCACCACCAGCTACCAAGCACCTGATGCTGATGTAACTGAATATTTTTTTTGAAATGTCAGATCTCTTCTACACTGCCTATGGTGATTCTGAGTGACTATCCTGTTATGCTGAGTGACTATCCTTTTCCTCCTCAATGATCATGCTTGTAAGAACATTTTTGGTTCTGGGCACCGCCACCAGTGGCCAAGGCCCAATTTTTCTGCCCCTGTTTAACAGGGGCGTGTAATTACAATTTTTGATGCAATACTTTGCAGCTGTTAGGACTTATGAAATCAATCTGAAGTTGGAGGTTATAGATTTGGATCTCAGCTGCGGAGGCTACTCAGGGTTTAACCACCGGTTCACTCTCAATGCACACAGAGTTTGGGGTTACTCATCACAACCTCCAGTGAGAAACAGAAACTATAGTCAACAAGCCTATTACCTCATAAGCTTGATAAGCCAGCAATAAGAAAACAGTCTCTATTGTAATAACGGGTTAATCAGCGGCTAAGTGCAGCAAATGAGACAGTGGTTGTGTGGCAATACTAAAGGCCTCTCTTGAACCTAGTGATGTCTACAGCAGACAGACAGCAACCCAACAGTAAACTAGTGATGATAAGCAGTATATTGTAGCCTTAGAACACAGTCCCTTTAAATACACTGATGATGATATGCAGTATATTGTAAAATTAGAACACAGTCTCTTTAAATGCACTGATGATGATATGCAGTATATTGTAGAATCAGAACACAGTCCCTTTAAATACACTGATGACTACATACAATGACTCTGGCAATGAGAGACAGAATACTTGCGGTTAGGCTGTTGCTGCAAGAGGTGATTTCCTAATGGCTGGTGTTAAGTGGTATCCATATAGCAGAGGAGAGGGATGAGCTGCTGGTTCAGATGCTGCTTTGGCTGAAGCAGAGAGGGAGAGAGAGAATGCCGTGGAGCTGAAGTCCGGGTGCAGGAGAGAAGGTAAGGCGGATTGGCATCCAGGGTCCCGGAAATAGAGTCTCCCCCAAAGCGGTTCTGGACTCCCAGGTGGCGGCAGGCGTCCAACTACAATATCCGAACACCCTGCTGCTGAACCTGGGAGGTTTAAATAGCCCGGGCTGTGAGAACCGCCGCACGCGTTCCAGCTTGAATCGCTTGAATCGCATACGCCCGCGCACCGGAAGTGACGCGGGCGTGTTACTGAATGGAGCGCAGCTGTTAGCTAGGGATACAGCTGCGCTCGTTGAATTAACGCCAATAGCGTTACATACTCCCCTCCTCAAGGGGACACCTCCGGTGCACCTAGTAAAGGATGGTCTATCCGGATACCTGCGATGAAACTGCTTAATGAGTCGAGGAGCATGGATGTCAGAAGAACATTCCCAGGAATCATCAATAGGTGAATATCCTTTCCATCGTATCAAATACTCTTTTCCTAGAATCAAGAATTTTCTCTACCTGATATTCAGTCTCACCGAGGACTTCTACTGGAGGAGGGGGTTGAGGGTGTCTGTTAGAAAAAGGGTTAGGTTTGTACGGTTTGATAAGTGAGACGTGAAAGGATGGATGGATCTTCCAATCTGGAGGTAGAAGTAACTTGACCGCGTTAGGGTTGATGACGTGAGTAATTGAGAAGGGTCCCGTGAATTGACGGCCCAACTTCTTTGAAGGAATCTTAAGGCGTAGATTCCGAGTGGATAACCACACTAAATCGCCAACCTTGTATGAAGGAGGCACTGTTCTGCGGGAGTCGTAATATCTCTTTTGCCTTTGTTGAGCAGCCTCCAGGTTAGAACGAAGTATATTCAAGGTGTTCTTTACGGTAGAAAGATAGTGTTCAACAGCGGGAACATTGTTTGGCAGGAACGTAGATGGCAAACTGTTGGGATGGAATCCGTAGTTCGCAAAAAATGGAGAGAACTGGGAAGATGAACTGATGGCGTTGTTATATGCGAATTCTGCGTGGGGAAGCAAATGGAACCAGTCATCTTGAAGATGTGTGCAATAGCAGCGTAGATACTGTTCAAGTGTCTGGTTGACACGCTCTGTTTGTCCATTGGTCTGAGGGTGGTAGGCAGTGGACTTGCGGTGATCTATCTGTAGAGTATGACAAAGGGCTTTCCAAAATTTCGAAATAAACTGTGATCCACGATCTGAAATGATCTGAGAAGGCAAACCATGAAGCTTAAGAACATTGGAGATGAAAGCTTTTGCTGTCTCCTGAGAGGTTGGTAACTTTTTTAAAGGAACGAAGTGAGCCATCTTCGTTAATACGTCAACAGTGACCATGATGGTGTTAGCTCCGTGTGATTTAGGGAGGTCCACTATGAAATCCATGGAAATGACTTCCCAGGGTCTATTAGGTATTGGGATGGAAGATAACAGTCCATAGGGAGGCTTTCTTGAATGTTTGTTGGTGGCACAGATATGACAGGAACCAACATAGTCCTGGACTGTCTTTGTCAAATGGGGCCACCAGTAGTCTCTCTTAACGAGATATACGGTCTTACTGACTCCAGGATGGCCTGCGAGAGGGGAATCATGGAGTTGTTTGAGTAGTACGAGTTGTAACTTTGGTGGGATGTAAATCTTATTATTGAAGGTAAATATTCCATTAGATTGTTGTAGTAGTCCCTCAGGCAATTGAGAACCCTCTTTGGAAAGGGTCTGAATAAGCAACTCTCTAAAGGACGTGGTTGTACCAATAAATCGATTGGATGGAATGATGGAGTGAGGAGGAATCTCCATTGACTGATCTTCGTACATACGGGACAAGGAGTCAGCTTTAATATTTTGTGTTCCTGGGAGGTAGGAAATGTTGAAGTCGAATCTATCAAAGAATAAGCTCCATCTAACTTGACGAGCAGAAAGAATCTTACATGCCTTTAGATGTTGCAGATTGCGATGATCTGTGAGGATGGTAATAGGGTGTGAGGAACCCTCCAGTAGATGTCTCCAGTTGGCCAAGGCATCTTTTATTGCCAAAAGTTCTTTTTCCCCAATGGGATAGTTCTTTTCCGCTGGTGATAGTGTTCTGGAGTAGAAGGCAACTGGGTGTAATGGTTCCGATAATGTGGATTGTTGGGAGAGTACAGCACCCAAAGCAAAATGTGAGGCATCGACCTCCAATGTGAAGTGGTATAGTGGGTTAGGCAACTGAAGGATGGGAGCGGAAGTATAACTGACTTTGAGTGTATCAAAGGATCTTTGTGCTTCCTTGGACCAAGAAAGAGGTGTTTTTGAACTAGTTAAACTAGTTAATGGTTTTACAATCGTTGAAAAATTCTTGATGAATTTTCTATAGTAATTTGAAAATCCCAGGAATCGCTGGAGGGCCTTCCTAGTTTGGGGAATCGGCCAGGCCAGGATGCAATCCACTTTGGAGCGATCCATCTGAATTCCATTAGGAGTAATCTGGTAACCGAGAAAGGAGATCCTAGTTTGACTGAAAACACACTTCTCCAGTTTAGCATATAAAGAATGCGTTCTGAGTCTAGCCAGAACCCAACGCACATGTTTATTGTGTTCCTCCGGAGTGTCCGAATAAATTAAAATGTCATCTAGGTAAATTACTACACAAATGTCTAGCAGGTCGTGGAAAATATCATTAATGAACCTCTGAAAGGTTGCTGGGGCATTACATAGCCCAAAGGGCATAACCACATTCTCGAAAAGGCCATATCGCGTCTTAAAGGCAGTCTTCCATTCATCCCCCGGACGGATTCTTATCAAGTTGTAGGCCCCCCTAAGATCTAGTTTTGTGTAGATCTTGGAGGTTTGGAGACGTTCAATGAGTTCTGGAATAAGTGGTAATGGATATCTATTCTTTATAGTGATATTGTTGAGAGAACGATAGTCAATTACTGGCCGGAGTGAACCATCTTTTTTCTTGATAAAAAACAATGCTGCACTTGCTGAAGAAGTGGAGGGCCTAATAAATCCTTTCTTGAGATTCTCATCCAGGTATTCTTTCAAATGTACCAGTTCTGGTTGTGATAAGGGATAAATCCGAGCTGTAGGGATAGGCCGGTCAGGAATAAGATCTATGGGACAGTCATAAATCCTATGTGGCGGAAGTACATCTGCGTTGGTCTTACTGAAAACATCAGCAAATTCCTGTAAATGATCTGGAAGAGTAGCCGGGTGAACTTCTGAGAAGGAGATAATGCAAGAAGGGTAACAGGATTCTTTACAGTAAGTAGACTGTAAAGAAAGAGAGTTTGTAGACCATAGGAAAGTAGGTTGATGAAGGAGTAACCATGGAAGACCTAAAACTATAGGAAATACCGGAGATGAAATAATATCAAAAATTAGGGTCTCAGTATGACCATTTGCACAGGTAACCCCCAAAGGAGATGTTTGAGTTGAGATCGGACCAAAAGAAGAACTAGAACCGTCAATAAAAGTGAGTGACACAGGAGTATGCTTGAACACACAGGGAATTTTATTAGATTCTACAACACTTGAATCTATGAAGTTGCCGCAGGCTCCGCTGTCGACCATTGCCTCAATAGTGATCTTTTCTTGATCCCACTGTAGAGTAAGAGGAATAAAGACATAACGGTTAGATGTAGTTCCAACTGAGTTTAACTTACTAATGTGGAAAAAATTACCTTCTGAGTTCTTTTTAAGAAGAGGACAGGTGGAAACGATGTGGTCTGGGGCTGAGCAGTAAAGACAGAGATTGTTGGCTCTGCGGCGTTGTTTCTCTGCTGACGTCAAGGGTCCTTTAATAGCTCCAAGTTCCATGGGAGAATCTTTGGGAGGTGATCTGGACCTCCTATAGGAAATGACTGGGTAGGTATTGGCACGTTCAGCTTTTCTCTCACGAAGACGCCGATCTATAGTTACTGAGAGGTGCATAAGATCTTCCAGGGAATTGGGGAGTTCCACACGGGCAAGCTCATCCTTCATGGCCTCCGACAGACCCAAACGGAACTGATTTCTAAGAGCAATATCGGACCATTGAGTCTCTCTGCTCCAGCATTTGAATTCAGAAATTAAGTCTTCCACCGGCCTCTTCCTCTGTTTAAGATTCCTGATTGAATTTTCAGCTGTTAGCTGTTTGTTGGGGTCTTCATATAATAAAGACATCTCATCAAAAAAGGTGCCAAAAGCTCCTAGGAGGTCTCCATGTTCCTCCACGTAGGTGTCGGCCCATACTCTGGGTTCACCTTTGAGATAAGTGATTAACGTGAGGATCTTAATCCTATCAGAATAATAGGTACGTGGACGTAGTTCAAACATCAAGCGGCATGAACTAATAAATTGTCTGTAATTTTTTCTTTCACCAGAGAAAGGTTCTGGAGCACAGACCTTGGGTTCGGGTCTTTCTCTGGCTTGTACAAAATTTTGATTGCGTAAAGCATCATTCTCCATACGCAACTCATTCATATTAGCTGTAAGATTATCCACCCTTTGGGAAAGTGCAACTACATGATTTGCGAGCTCCGCTGGATCCATATTTTTTTTTTTTTTTGGGGTTCGGATATTATGTTAGGACTTATGAAATCAATCTGAAGTTGGAGGTTATAGATTTGGATCTCAGCTGCGGAGGCTACTCAGGGTTTAACCACCGGTTCACTCTCAATGCACACAGAGTTTGGGGTTACTTATCACAACCTCCAGTGAGAAACAGAAACTATAGTCAACAAGCCTATTACCTCATAAGCTTGATAAGCCAGCAATAAGAAAACAGTCTCTATTGTAATAACGGGTTAATCAGCGGCTAAGTGCAGCAAATGAGACAGTGGTTGTGTAGCAATACTAAAGGCCTCTCTTGAACCTAGTGATGTCTACAGCAGACAGACAGCAACCCAGCAGTAAACTAGTGATGATAAGCAGTATATTGTAGCCTTAGAACACAGTCCCTTTAAATGCACTGATGATGATATGCAGTATATTGTAAAATAAGAACACAGTCTCTATAAATGCACTGATGATGATATGCAGTATATTGTAGAATTAGAACACAGTCTCTTTAAATGCACTGATGATGATATGCAGTATATTGTAGAATCAGAACACAGTCCCTTTAAATACACTGATGACTACATACAATGACTCTGGCAATGAGAGACAGAATACTTGCGGTTAGGCTGTTGCTGCAAGAGGGGATTTCCTAATGGCTGGTGTTAAGTGGTGTCCATATAGCAGAGGAGAGGGATGAGCTGCTGGTTCAGATGCTGCTTTGGCTGAAGCAGAGAGGGAGAGAGAGAATGCCGTGGAGCTGAAGTCCGGGTGCAGGAGAGAAGGTAAGGCGGATTGGCATCCAGGGTCCCGGAAATAGAGTCTCCCCCAAAGCGGTTCTGGACTCCCAGGTGGCGGCAGGCATCCAACTACAATATCCGAACACCCTGCCGCCGAACCTGGGAGGTTTAAATAGCCCGGGCTGTGAGAACCGCCGAGCGCCGCACGCTGGAACGCACTTCCGCGTTCCAGCTTGAATCGCATACGCCCGCGCACCGGAAGTGACGCGGGCGTGTTACTGAATGGAGCGCAGCTGTTAGCTAGGGATACAGCTGCGCTCGTTGAATTAACGCCAATAGCGTTACAGCAGCAGGGCTTATTACTGCACTCCAACTATCTGTATCTGTGAGGGGTTGCAGTGCTTTGTCTCTGTGTCCTTTTGGGTAAACTCTCACTAGACAGATTTTGGAGCAGGATCTTCCACCTGTACTTCCTTTGCAGACTTCAGTGCACTGTGAAGTGATTGCTGTGGCGTCTGTACTAGAGTCTTTGGTCTCCCTGCCTTGCTCCTTGTCACCATGGACAGATGGGAAGGTTCTGGGAATAGACCTTGGGTGTAGAGCTGTGTTGTGCTCTGTGCTGTCACGCTCTGTACATTTGACACTGACCTTACAGTCCTTGATAACCGGTGTGGACGAAGAGTAGCACTTGTAACAGATGTTGTTCTTTCTGTGGAAAGCCTTGCTATCCTGGATGGTCTTTGTCATGAAGGCTTTGCATTCCAGAAGAGGATGTGGCATCTTATGTAGAGGGCAGAACTTAGTAGGGTCATTGTCTTGATCCTCTGGCTGAGACTCTGCAAATCTGTGGGGAGAAATGTTAGTTTTGTGCACTGCTACTGGAGCTCTGAGTTGCTTAGGGCCAGAAGAAGTTTTATAAGACCCTGGAAAAATGAAGCTGGGGTCATCTTTCGTTCCTGCTTGTCTGTCTACAAAGTCCACAAACTCACTAAAGGGTGAAAAAGGCACATTGTGTTTTCGTTTGTAGTTACAGCCATGAGCAATCCATCTTTCATGTAACTCATAAGGACGTTTTTGTGCTAAGGAGCTAATACCTCTAGCAGAGTCAAGATAAGAAAGGCCAGGTAAGTCCCCTTCTGCTTTAGCCACTTGTAACTCCATACACAGGTCACTGAATTCTCTAAGTCTTTGGTAACCTCGGCTAGGTATTTTTGGGAAGTCTTCTATCCTTTTAAACAGTGTACTCTCTATAGCCTCTGTTGAGATATAACATCTATCCAGTCTGTTCCAGATGTTTGTAAGGCCTATCTGAGGGTGGTTTATATTAATGTCTCTGATCCTTTTGGCATGTTCAGCAGAATCATTGCCAAGCCACTTTACAAGGAGTTCTATCTGTTCCCTGCAGGATAGATCTAGATCTTGAATGACACTCTGGAAAGAGGTTTGCCACGCCCTGTAGTGTTGAGGGCGATCACTAAATTTGACAAGTCCTTGGGTAACTAACTCACATTTGGCAAGGAACTTGGCAAAGTCTACAGTAGTCTGATTGGCATTGGGGAAGGCTGCTGATGTATTGTGGTGGGGTCTATAGGCGTACCTGGTAAAAGTCTCTTCTTTAGGCGTGCTGGGCTCAAACTTGCATAAGGTTGACAGTTCGTACCGGCTCGTTGCATACACCTTTGGAGTGAAGACAGGTGTTTTGATGTTTGTATGAAGGCTGGGTACCTTGTGAAGTAGAAGGTTTGGTTGGGACTGGAAAGTCTGGAACTCTGTCAGATTCTTCTTGCTTGTAGCACTGGGGTCCAAGGTCGTCTTGTTGCTGCTTTATTTGATGCTACCCACCGACGTCATGTTTAATTTTTTGTTGTGGGATGCTGCTTGGGTCACAGTGCTGGTAGACATAATCTGACGTGCGTTGCGAGGTATGCTGCTGCCTACTCTTGGCTCATCATATACAGCTGCTTCTGAAGCTTCTGCTTTAGCAATGTGTCAAGGAAGCATGAATCAGACGTACAAAACAGATAAATGAATAAGAAGGATTTTATTGGAAACCAAACAGCAAGGTCAAAGTCCACACTGACGATTGAAACAGCCAGAAGAGTCATTCAACGGTGCCAGGGTCGATAGCCAGGTATGAGAGTCAGCCGAGCCGAGTCTGTAGCCAGAGACGGAGAGAACAAGCCGGAATCAGGAACCAGAGGGAACGTCCATAGCCGGGTCGGTAACCAGGAGCAGACAGCACGATCACAGAAGGGTGTCAGATGAAAGGCCCAAGCGAGGAAATGCTGCAGCTGCCGTCATATATATATGCAGAGCAGCCAGCTCCTCCCAGTGGGAAGGAGGAGCCGCAGGGTGAGGCAGGTTACAAGAACCCCATGAAGCAAGATGGCTGCCAGCACATGTCAGTGATGAGAAGCCTGCAAAGAGGTAAGACCATGACACAATGGCGGCGGCAGCATCTCGGTCCACTGCCAGCTTTTCCATGTTATCTTCTAAGATAGGAAAAACAAAAAACTGCGCTAATCCACAATTAAACTAAAAAATCAGAGGCTGCAGCAGGCGTGCGATACACAACATAGCAAAGGAAAAAACAAAGCTGCGCCACATTAATCACAATTAATAAGAGAATGGAAATTATAATTAAATAAATAATAATAATTAAGGTGAATTGGTCAGTCCATAAATGAATTTTATCAGCATCAAAGCAGTCAGTATGGATCCTCTAGTAGATACACTCATGCAGGTAATTCATGGAAAGCCACACCACCAAAGTGACAGGTAAAAATTAACTGAAGTGATCCCCTCCACCAATAAATGAGGCCGCTTACCAGAGGGCAAGCAAACTGTGCGTTTGGCTATAGCCCAGCTACGGCCTTTAATTCACAGGATCCCGGGGGAGAAGCAGCTCTCAGAAACTCAATAGGTAACACTCTCCAATTTGCACAGTTATGAAACAAGAAAAGGGTGCACCAAAGCGTAATTTCGTTAAATAAGAAACATTTTAATAAAAGTACGAATGAAATGTACTCACAAACATTGCAGTATAAACAGCGTTTTAAATCAAAGTAAGCCGGCCGGCAAGTACAAGGAGCCCTTCCTCCTCAACGTGGTGACGTCACTGCGTGTCCTCCCATGTTTCTTATGTAACGGAATTACGCTATGGTGCACCCTTTTCTTGTTTCATAACTGTGCTAATTGGAGAGTGTTACCTATTGAGTTTCTGAGAGCTGCTTCTCCCCCGGGATCCTGTGAATTAAAGGCCATGGCTGAGCTATAGCCAAACGCACAGTTTGCTTGCCCTCTGGTAAGCGGCCTCATTTATTGGTGGAGGGATCACTTCAGTCATTTTTAACCTGTCACTTTGGTGGTGTGGCTTTCCATTAATTACCTGCATGAGTGTATCTACTAGAGCAGGGATAAGCAATTAGCGGACCTCCAGATGTTGCCAAACTACAAGTCCCATTAAGCATAGCGAGACTCTGGCAGCATCAAGCATGACACCCAGAGGCAGAGGCATGATGGGACTTGTAGTTTGGCAACAGCTGGAGGTCCGCTAATTGCTTATCCCCGTACTAGAGCATCAATACTGACTGCTTTGATGCTGATAAAATTAATTTATGGACTGACCAATTCACCTTAATTATTATTATTTATTTAATTATAATTTCCATTCTCTTATTAATTGTGATTAATGTGGCGCAGCTTTGTTTTTTCCTTATCTTCTAAGATAGCTTGTTGCAATTTCAGAGATGCTTCCTGCTGGGCTAGCTCGTCTTCCAGGCGTGTTATTTGTTGTTCCTTCTCCTGCTCCATGCATACTCTATCCTTCTCTTTCTCTCTTGTTCCATGTGTACTCTTTCCTTCTCTCTCTCTTTTTCCATGCATACTCTTTCCTTCTCTCTCTCTTGTTCCTGTCTCACCCTTTCTGCTTCAAGGTGGGCCTTTTCTTTTTTCATCTGCAGTTCTTGGTCTGCGAATGCAGCAATGGCTCTTGCTGCTTCAGCTTTCGAATGGGCGATAGATGCTGCATTTGCAAAAGATGACTTAGATGAGCTTGCTTGTGAATGTGTTTTCTAAGAAGATGTCCCACTGTGAGACATGGCTGCGGGGAAGAAGCTGTCTTGCTGTATAGAGACCGTTCTAGTGTCGATGCTGCTTGACAGAGCGCGTCTCTGTGTAGCGTGGCTGCTTGCTTCGCCTGCCGCAGGCCTGTTTCTTTAAGGCTTCTGACTGTATTGATACTGCGTAGCTTATTTTCCCTTCAGAGGTCAGCTTAAAAATGTCACTATTCTGTCTCTAGGACAGATAGCTAAACCTTCTTATCCTAGAAACTTCAGATACCATATTTCTTTGATCTCAGTTTTATTAGAACAAGCCAGGTGAAATTTTTAGGTTCTCTAAGGCCCCGTACACACGAGAGGATTCATCCGCTGGAATTGATCCGCGGACCGGCTCCAGCGGATAGATCCCCTGGTGTGTACAATCCAGCCGATCTGTTTCCACGGATTTTTATCCCCTGGGATGGATTTCAAGCGGATAAAAATTTGAAGACATGCTTTAAAATCTATCCGCTTGAATCCATCCCAACGGATTGATCCGCTGGTCTGTACAGACTCACCAGATCAATCCGTCCGAATGGATCCCCCGCATGCGTCGTAATGATTCGACGCATGAGTGGAATTCCTTATATGACAGCGTCGCGCACGTCACCGCGTCATCATCGCGGCGACGGCGCGACACGTCATCGCGATGGGATTTCGGCGCGGATTTCGATCCTATGGTGAGTACACTCCAAATCCGCGGAAATCCTCGAGAGGATTTATCCGCGGAAACGGTCCGTTGGACCGTATCCGCAGATAAATCCTCTCGTGTGTACTAGGCCTAAGGGGAGATGGCGAGAGATTGAGAAATACATGTCTTGCTTCCTGCAGTATCTTCTCAAGGAATGGTGGGTGGTCCACTTCCTGTGAAGATTCTACCCAGAATTCCCTGTTTACTAACAACTAAAAAAGAATACTAAATGGAACCTGCACTCCACATATGATTGTCTTATGTAAATTACAATGATAGAAAAAATATGTAGCGCTAATAATGATGATGTCCCCCAAATGACAAATAAGTGATAAACCATAAATGTGAAAACAACAATTAATGTGCAAATAAATGTCCATCAATAAATAAGTGAAGAGCTGAAACACATATGGCCACATCGATCGTCATGGATAGGACATTCTTCCCAGCTAAACGGAGTAGATGAAATACTCTTACCAGATAAAGAGGATCTGCCTGTCAGCGACAACGGATAGTGAACGCATGGATGGTCCCCAATAGGATCCACTTGACTTGTCAAAGGCTGGTTGGTAGAGGCCACACGAGACACCTGGATGTATTCCAATGGTCCTGGACTGGAACCTCTCGATAGAAGTGATCAGGATCGAGACCAAAAATAGAGGCAGGGACCCCTTACTTGAAGCAGATGGTGCGTGGTGGGAAGAAATACCCGCTTGTTACGCCTACTCCTCATATTGCTTTAATTTTCCATTTCATGTTTTTGTGATCACTTTTATGTCAATATTTGGTTTTATTATAATAAAACCTTATCCTTTTTTTACCTGCACCATCTGGAGCATTGTTTTTTCTTTTTCCTTGCATGATCTGCCGGACTAAGCTTCATCATTGTGTCTTTTTACCCCATTGAGCGGGTATTTCTTCCCACCACGCACCATCTGCTTCAAGTAAGGGGTCCCTGCCCCTATTTTTGGTCTTGATCGCGATCGAATCACTTCTATCGAGAGGTTCCAGTCCAGGCTGACAGCCAGATCCTCTTCATCTGGTAAGAGTATTTCATCTACTCCGTTTAGCTGGGAAGAATGTCCTGTCCATGACGATCGATGTGGCCATATTGTTTCAGCTCTTCACTTATTTATTGATGGACATTTCTTTGCACACTAATTGTTGTTTTTCACATTTATGGTTTATCACGTATTTGTCATTTAGGTGACATCATCATTATTAGCGCTACATATTTTTTCTATTATTTGTCCAATTTTTGTCACGTTGTTGTGTAGCTGTTTAACATTTATCTATTTAGATCAGCGCAATTTTTTATCCTTCACATTTATGTAAATTACAATTCTTACATGTAATTTTAATAACACATATACAGGTAATCAGCATAGACATCTGATGGACAGAACACAGAGCCTGGACAGACTTCTGTGATGTCAGCAAAATGCAGACTCTCTCGCTGAAAACATGTCACAGGAGTGCAAAACGAACTGCACTCTTGTGATCCATAGGAGAAGTACAGCTAAACAAGCTTTGGCTGTACTTCTCCTTTAATATGCATATATTACACAATAAAAGTTTAAAGGATAGGCACCCAGGTCATACTTACCCCTTCAGTAACTGAGCCATGTATTTGATTTTGTCTCAGCCAGGCAGTTTTGTACTGGTCTAATTTTTGTCCTTTGTATCGGACAGAAGCCCATCCACAACCAGATTTCTTGGCAGGGTTAACTAGTCGTTTGCAGTGTGTGGCCCATGCACTGGGAGAATTAAATGCTTGTCCACTCTCTTGCCATATAATTTTTCCATCTTCTAAGAGATTGCCAACAAACTTTCTTCCCTGGAAGTAAAAAAATGAAAGAAATAGGAATTAATCATTGTGTGTGTATGGTGTGTCTTCTAATGGATCAGCCCACACAGCCATATTCATTATTAAGTGTCTCTTAAAGAGGAAGTAAACCCTCTTTTTTTTTTTAAAAAAAACACCCTGCAGGGCAAAGGCATAATGAGCTAGTATGCATAGCATGTATGCTTACCTGTACGTTAAAGTGGTCTGTAAGGGTTTACAACCAAAGTATTGCTAAACCCAGGACCCTGCATTCACTATATCTGGTCTGCCACAATACACTGAACATGGAAATGCAATTATTTTAGTAAATTTAAACTGCCAAATACTAGGGGTGCAACGGATCAAAAAACTTACGGTTCAGATCGTTCCTCGGATCAGAGTCACAGATCGGATCATTTTTCGGATCACTAAAAAAAATTGCAGCCTTATTGTGCCCCCATTGCAGCCTCATTGTGCCCCAATTGCAGCCTCATTTTGCCCCAAATTATAGCCTCACTGTGCCCCAAATTGTAGCCTCACTGTGCCCCCAATTGTAGCCTCACTGTGCCTCCAATTGTAGCCTAATTGTGCCCCAATTGTAGCCTCACTGTGACCCCAATTGTAGCCTTACTGAGCCCCCAATTGTAGCCTCACTGAGCCCCCAATTGTAGCCTCACTGAGCCCCCAATTGTATACTCACTGAGCCCCCATTGCAACCTCATTGTGCCCCAAATTGCAGCCTCACTGTGCCCCAAATTGCAGCCTCGCCAGGGCGGAGGAAGTGAGAGCAGGGCCAGATTCTGCAATGCACCCCCTGCCCACCAACCGAACCACCCCCCCCCCCCCCAATCAATGGAGAATAGAAATTGGATGGCAGGGGTGGCACAGTTAGTTCAAATATTTTTTGTTTCTTTTTTTTTCCACTTTATCACTTTTTTTGTAGCTTGTCGCTTTCTTTACTTTTTAATTACTTTATTTTATTTAAATATTATTTCTTTTTTTACACTTAACTTTATTGCTATCACCAGGAGAAAGAACAATTTTTTCCCCATTTTGTATTCACTTCCTTTTGCTGCTAATTCTGCATCTTTGAATTTGTGACTTCTGCAGTACCAGCGCACTGACCGCTAGGGGCAGTGTTCTGTATCGTTCTTTGTAGGATAATACTGTTAAAATGTAACTTTGATAATTCTTGCACAGAGTATCTTCCACAGCACTTGTAGTTTAGAACTCTTTGGGGGAGGAAACTTTGCGTTCAGGCTTGAGCGTGCAGTCTCAAGCCCAACCTCAGAGGTTGTAAATATTAGAGAGATAGAGGGGCTGATTTACCAAAGCCTTTACTCCATGACTCATGGAGTAAAAGCAGGAGTAGCAGCCGTTTTGACATTTACTATTGAAATACGCTGCTAGTGCAGTGTATTTCAGTAGTTACTAATGTGCTCAGTGCGCCCAGGAGAGGGCGCATTGTGCACCACTATAACCTGGCGCACGGCACATTGAAATGTAAATATCGGGGATTCGGGCAGGAGTTTATTTGGGGGGGGAGGTGGGGTGATGCAGGGAAAGTGAAGTGACATGTGTTTTAAAGTGTTTGGCGGGCCGAATTGAAAGTGAAAGTGTTTTTTGAAAACAGATCCCGTACGCTTACACAGTGCGCCTGAACCTCGGGGAGGTTCATTTGCATACTGGGCATGCGTAGAGAGAAATGTCAGGGATTCCCGTGCGCCTTGTCAGTACGCCGAGAAAATCTTGGTAAATACCAAGCGGCGTACCCGTGATTGCGCTGCGTGACGCGGGGCACGGGAATCTCCGAGCTGTTTTCAGCCATGAAGGGGAACTCCGCGCCAAATTTCAAACTTGAAATCGGCGCGGGTCCCCCTCCAGGGGTACATTAGGCTCTTAGGCTTGGTCCGGAACGTGAGGGGTTAAACCCGCGCCGAAAATCGGCGCGGGGTTCCCCCCCAAGATCCAAACCAAGCCCTCATCCCAGGCACGCAGTCTGGCCCGGACAGGAATGGGGGTCGGGACGAGCGAGCGCCCCCCCCTCCTGAGCCGTACCAGACCGCATGCCCTCAACATGGGGGAGTGTGTGCTGTGGGGGAAGGGGGCACTGCCCCCCCCACCCCACAGCACTCTTGTCCCCATGTCGATAGGGACAAGAGCCTCTTCCCGACAACCCTTGCCATTGGTTGTCGGGGTATGCGGGCGGGGGCTAATCGGAATCTGCGAGCCCCCTTTAATAAGGGGGCCCCCAGATGCCGACCCCCAACTTTTGTGAATGAGTATGGGGTACATCGTACCTCTACCCATTCACCTGGGGGAAAGTGTAAAGTAAAATAAAACACCACACAATAAAATATTTTATTAATCAGCTCCGGAGCCCCCCCTTTCTTCTTTAGCTCTTTCACAAGGGGGGGTTTCTTCTTTCCCGATCTTCCACCGGGACCCTGGGCTTCGGTGATTTCTCTTCCGCCGGGGGCCCCCACCCCATTTAAGCTCTTTTACATTAGGGGGGGCATCCGGACTTCGGCGAGTTCTGCCGGGGGATGGCGCCTTCTGCCAGGGTTCCGGTCTTCCTGGTCTTCTGCCGGGGGTGCGCCAACTCCCCGGTCTTTTCTCTGCTCCTTCTTCTGCCTGGCTCCCCCGCGGAGCCAGGGCTTTCTTCCCTCTTCTTTCTTCTCTGTTCCTTCTTCTGCCTGTCTCCTCCGGGAGCCCAGGGCTTGTCTGCGCTGTCTTCTCCCTTCTCTTCCATTGGATGTTGACACGACGAGGTTCCGCGCTGACATGCCGTGTGAGCGACGGGCATCGACTTATATAGGGCAATGCCACCATGTGACCTCAACCCATGTGACATCACATTCCCTGGGCATGATGGGAATGTGATGTCACATGGGTTAAGGTCACATGGTGGCATTGCCCTATATAAGTCAATGCCCATCGCTCAAAATCCCCGCCCACATATATAAACATCGTTCAAACCACACATGTGAGGTATTGACGCGTGCGTTAGAGCGAGAGCAATACTTTTAGCACTAGATCTTCTTTGTAACTATAAACTGGTAACCTGAAAAAAAAAAAAGGGTCGCCTATGGGGATTTTCAAGTAATGAATTTTGGCCCCATTCCAGGCGTGTTTGCAATAGTAAAGCGTGACATGTAAGGTATCTATTTACTCGGTGTAACATCATCTTTCACATTATCACCAAAAATTGGGCTAACTTTAGTGTTTTGTTCATTTTTAACCACTTGGGCCCCGGACCATATTGCTGGTCAATGACCGCGCCAGTTTTTGAGATTCGGCACGGCGTTGCTTTAACTGACAATTGCGCAGTCGTGCGACGTGGCTCCCAAACAAAATTGGCAACCTTTTTTTTCCCACAAATAGATTATTAAATGTGCGTGTTCACTTCTGTCTGTAAGGACAGGGGCATTTTAATTATTATTCTTTAGTTTTGTTACGTAATAATTCACTAAGACCTCCCCTTCAGGCTGGAAAGCATGAATTCAGGGAAAAAAAAAAAAAAAAAGCTCTCATGCCATTGCAGCTTTGTTCCTACATGTGTGATGAACTGAGTCTGCTCAGACACTTAGAAAAAAATTATCCTTTCTTTTTAAAAGGTGAAAATCACTTGGATGGTCATAGAAGCTTGGTTGGGTTAATACCAGGTGGAAGCACTTAAAAAGCTCACCCAAACTAGAGACTGCAATTTGTTCATGTGATTTCAATTGCTTCATTACTAGCACTGTTATAAAAAGCGTAGGTCGATCAGTCCTCAGCTGCCCTCATAGGGGCAGGCAGGCAGAAATGCTGTTGCCAAACACAAATGTGGTTTGTTGCATGTTTTTTTTTATTTTGCCAATGGTTTTTGTTTATTTTTAAATGATGTTCACTTTGATGTATTTGTCTCTGCTGTTTTATTTTATGAAAAATTTGTGAAGATGTTGCGACGTTAAAGCTATGTTTATTGTGATTTTTGAAATGTATTTTTGTTTGTGTGTGTGTGTGTGTGTGTGTGTGTGTGTGTGTGTGTGTTTGTTTGTTTGTCTTTTTTTGCTTTCCTTGTTTTATTGACCAATAAAAATTAATTTTAAATTTTTGAAGTTTGTTTTTTGTTACTTTTTCATGCTACATACTTTGACAGCTGCAGCTGAAATAGGTTTGGGCCTAACAAATTATGTGTGATTTTTGTCTAAGCTTCTTTCCTGGTGTGTAATCATGAAATGTTTGCCATGTTTATTCTCCATGACTTTAAAGACAAAGTGGTAAGTATTTTCTTTTTACTGCAGTGGTCCTCAGCCCTCAAGTACCCCCGACAGGACATGTTTTGTGGATTTTTCTTATCAAGAATTGCTGTCCAGACTGTCTTTTAAAGCACATGTGCAAGATGAAGGAAAACCTGCAAACATGGCCTGTTTGGGGGGGGGGTTGCTATTGGTGGACAGGCTTGAAGTGCTGATTTACAGCACTGTGCTTAAATCTAGCGCAAGGCAATCCTATTCAAATTGTGGGTGTTTGAGGGAAGCCAAGTGAGTGTTAGAACCCCTGCTTGTGTTTTTTTTGGGTTGAGCTTTGTGTCCCTTTTCTTAAAATTGGCTTCACTTCCTGTCACACAGCTGAACAGGAAGTGAGGTTAAAACCCTACCAGTGTCTTTTCTTGGGGACACAGGTCAATCTAACTAGTGTCCCCATTAAGCAAATTGCACTCCAGCACTGCTGTGTACACCCCAAATCATGGGTCTTCAAACTACGGCCCTCCAGTTGTTCAAGAACTACAATTCCCATCATGCCTAGTCATGTCTGTGAATGTCAGTGCATTACAAGGCCTCATGGGATGTGTAGTTCTACAACAGCTGGAGGGCCGTAGTTTGAGGATCCCTGCCCCAAATGATTATTTAGTTTGGGGTTTAGTAAAGACAAAGCCACTCTGCAAGTACAAGCATAGTTGCTGAAAATGAGAGAGGAAGCACTGATGGTTTTAACATCCAATCCTGTAGAAGCAAAGTTGTTTTGTTTTCTTCCTTGCTTTGCACTTGTAGTGCAAAGTGGATTTGCCTTTAGTAAATGGACCCCAAAGTCCAAGATCCCTAATAATTTGGGGTGTACACAGCAAAATGCTAGAGTGCAATTTACATAATGGAAAACTATTTAGATTGATCTCTGTGTGCCCAAGAAAAGATATTAGTAAGGTTTTACCCTCACTTCCTGTTTGGCTATGTGACAGGAAGTGAATGAATTTGAATTAGAAAGGGTGAAGACACCTCACAAATGTTGTCACTATCAGGGGTGCAGACATCCCCAACAAATGAGCAGATAATACTTATTTGCAAATTAATAATTTTTTAGTTAACATTGGGTGGTGTTTGTGGGGTGCTCTAACACACACATTCATACATATTAGCAACGCTGTATCCTGGCCTATTGGCATGGTTATATTTTCTTAGGCCTCAATAAAACTCTATGAAATTTGTGCTTAAACTAGAACCAGGGGCGGACTGACAACTCATGGGGCCCCCGGGCAATAGAAGATTATGGGGCCCCTCTGGCTTACAGATGGCCACCACGCCAGGAGGCAGTGCAGTTAAAATCTTGGGATATTCACATTAAAAGCATGTCAGTTTCGGACATATCAGGGACAGATCTAAAAAAAACACAGATTTTTACATACTGTCCCTGGTTTTACTGAGCCTGGCAACCCTGATGGGGCCCCCTAGTGGCATAGGGCCGAGTGACTCAATGGTCAGTCCGCTCCTGACTAGAACTATAATCAACACTTTTTATTTTCTTTAATTTTGGATAGTGTGACGGAGGGTTATAGGCCCTATCAGTTTATTTTGTATTATCTGTGTCCAATTGGGGAGATTTGCCTTCACTTCCTGCCCTATAGCCAAACAGGAAGTGAGAGAAAAACTATGCAAATTAAGGGAGTCCAGTAACCCCCTCCCCCCCCAGAACTAGTGTGAGTGTGTGTGCCCTGAAAATTCCTGGGCGGGTGATACAAAAACAGGGTGTGGCTTTGACAGGAAGGGGTGGGTCATTTTTCTATTAGGAGGTGCAGAAATGTAGTCAGGCCTAGGGCAGCACAAAACCTAAATATACTACTGCATATTAGGGCTTATTTAGACCGGATCCGATTTACAGCATGTTTTTATAGTGTGGGAGGAAACCCACACAGGCACAGGGAGAACATGCAAACTCCATGCAGATGGTGTCACGGGCAGGATTCGAACCAGCGACCCTTTTGCTGCTAGGTCAAAGTGCTATACACTACACCACTGTGCTGAACGAACATGAGTGCAGCTGAAAGCATGAGATCTTTTTTTTATTTCCAATACCATGCTTTCCAGCCTTATTGACCCCGCCTCTCTCCATAAAGAGGACCTGTCACACACTAGTCCTATTACAAGGGATGTTTACATTACTTGTAATAGGAAGAAAAGTGATCCAAAATCAAAAAAGTGACAAAAAAGTGCAAGCAGAAAAATATGAGCTAAAAAAAAAAAACGCCCCTGTCCCTAGAAGCTCGCACTCAGAAGCGAATATGCATGTAAGTCCCCACATATGTAAACACCATTCAAACCACACATATGAGGTATTGACACATGCGTTAGAGCGAGAGCAATAATTCTAGCCCTAGACCTCCTCTGTAACTCTGAACTGGTCACCTGTATAAAAAAAAACAAGCATCGCCTATGGATATTTTTATGTCCCGAAGTTTGGCGCCATTCCATGAGTGTGTGACAAGTTGGTATCTATTTACTCGGTGTAACATCATCTTTCACATTATCCATAAAAATTGGGCTAACTTTACTGTTTTGTTATTTTTTAATTCATGGACCGTGTTTTTTTTTGGGCCAAAAAAAAAAGGCGTTAGAAAAATTATTGCGCAAATACCGTTGGAAATCAAATAAAAAATGACCGCCACTTTATTCCCTAGGGTGTCTGCTAAAAAATTATATATAATGTTTGGGGGTCCTGAGTAATTTCCCAGGAACAAAATATAATTTTTACATGAAGGAGAGAAGTGCCAGAATAGGCGCGGTATGGAAGTGGTTAAAGTGAAATAATAAAAGTGAAATATTCCTTTAAATTTCATACAGGGGGGGAGGGGGTTTACACGCATGTTTCCCATGCTTAGAACTGTCCCTGTACAAGATGTCATTTCTGAAGTGAAAAAAAAGTAAGTTTAAAGTACTCATGGCTATAAAGAATAGTCATTGCTCATTAAAACTAAAAAAAAAAAAAATGTATGGGGGTCCCCCCAAATTAAATTACCAGGCCCTTCAGGTCTGGAATGGATATTAAGGGGAACCCCGTCGTAAAAACAAAAAAAAATGGCGTGGGGTCCCCCCAAATATCCATACCAGGCCCTTCAGGTCTGGTGTGGATTTTAAGGGGAACTCCACCCCAAATTAAAAAAAAAATGGCGTGGAGTCCCCCTAAAAATCCACACCAGACCCTTATCCGAGCACGTTAACCTGGCCGGCCGCAGAAAAGAGGGGGGGACAGAGTGCGGCCCCCCCCTCTCCTGAACCGCACCAGGCCACATGCCCTCAACATGGGGAGGATGTCCCCATGTTGATGGGGACAAGGGCCTCATCCCCACAACCCTTGCCCGGTGGTTGTGGGGGTCTGCGGGCGGGGGGCTTATCAGAATCTGGAAGACCCCTTTAACAAAGGGGACCCCCAGATCCCGGCCCCCCCTGTGTGAAATGGTAATGGGGTACATTGTACCTCTACCATTTCACCCCAAAAAAAAGTGACAAAAGTGTTAAAAATGACAGTAGCCGGTTTTTGACAATTCTTTTAATAAAATCTTCTTTCCGCTGGTCCTTCTTCTTCTTTCATTCGGGTTTCTTCCTCTGCTTCTTTCTTGTGTCTTCTCGTCCACATCTTGCCGTCTTGCCGTCTTCTCCCATCTTCTTCTCTGTCCGTCGACCTTCTCATCCACATCTTCTTGATCTTCTGGGTGCTGTGCTTGAAATAGAAGATCCCGCCGTGTTCCTGCTCCTGGGACCCGCCCCCCTCTGACGCCACAGGTTAACTCATATGAAAGTCCGCGTGTGGCATATGTGCATCAGAGGGGGAGGGGTCACATGAGTGTGACACGGCGGGAACTTCAATTGGAAGCTGCGGCGGCTTTTTCTTCTCCGGACGTCGCGCTTGAAATCGAATTCCCCCGCCGTGTGACGCTCTGTGACCCCGCCCCCCTCTGACGCACATGACCTTCTACGGAGTTTACTTGTGGCGTCAGAGGGGGGCGGGTCCCAGGAGCGGAACACGGCCGCCAATTCAAATTCAAGCGCTGCGTCCGGGCAAGAAAAAGATGTGGAGGAGAAGGCTGGCGGACCGAGAAGAAGACAGGAGAAGACACAAGATGCGGACGAGGAGGCAGACGGAAGGAGAATAAGATACGAGAAGACACCGGGCAGACGACAAGGCTGAAGGACGGACGGAGAAGATAGAAGAACACGTCGGGCAAGATGTGGATGAGAAGAGCCAAGAAAGAAGCAGCGGAAGAAACCCGAATGGAAGAAGAAAAGAAGATTTTATTAAAAGATTTGTCAAAAACCGGCTACTGTCATTTTTAACACTTTGAAATTTTTTTTGGGGTGAAATGGTAGAGGTACAATGTACCCAATTACCATTTCACATAGGGGGGGGCAGGATCTGGGGGTCCCCTTTGTTAAAGGGGTCTTCCAGATTCTGATAAGCCCCCCGCCCGCAGACCCCCACAACCACCGGGCAAGGGTTGTGGGGATGAGGCCCTTGTCCCCATCAACATGGGGACATCCTCCCCATGTTGAGGGCATGTGGCCTGGTACGGTTCAGGAGAGGGGGGGGGCCGAACTCTGTCCCCCCCTCTTTTCTGCGGCCGGCCAGGTTAACGTGCTCGGATAAGGGTCTGGTGTGGATTTTTAGGGGGACTCCACGCCATTTTTTTTTTAATTTGGGGTGGAGTTCCCCTTAAAATCCACACCAGACCTGAAGGGCCTGGTATGGATATTTGCCGGGAACCGCACGTCTTTTTTTTTTGGTTTTTACGGCGGGGTTCCCCTTAATATCCATATCAGACCTGAAGGGCCTGGTAATTTAATTTGGGGGACCCCCTACACATTTTTGGTTTCCTTAATGAATGAATCCCTTTAGAATTGCCGGGAGCCGACAATTCATTATAGCCGTGTGTGAATTTTAAATGGCTTTTTTCCTTCAGAATGTCATTTTTTGCAGAGACAGTTCTAAGTGCGGTAAAAATGCGCTATTTCACATGCTGACATTACACCCCCCCTAGGTACGAAATTTAAAGGAATATTTCACTTTTATTGTTTCACTTTAAGCATTATTAATTTCACTGCTCCCGAAAAAACGGCCGTTTTAAAAAATAAAAAAAAGCATTGATACATGTTTCATGGGGCAGGCCTGAGGTCCCCAAACACTTTTTAGGAAAAAACTTGCAGATTAGCCTTTAAAATGAACACTTTTGATTTCTCCCATAGACTTCTATAGGGAGTTTGGCGCCGCTTTACATATTACTTTCAATGCGCCGGCTGCTACGCTAGTTCATGCACCTAATTAAGGCTTCACCCGGCGCACTAATTAAGGCATGAACCAGCGCAGCGCACAGAGCATAGTAAATCAGCCTTATTGTATTCTTGTTTTTTTTTCCCTATGCAGGATTTCTTCTGGACCCACCTGTTATCAAACACTGCGGAGAATGAGCAGATACATAGCAGGGTTGTGTATGTTGTATGTCTTAGGCCATTTTAAGAATTATATTACCATGTGTGAATTCTGTCCTTCCTTCTTTTCCTCCTTTTTTCCTTTTTGTTGGCAGGTATCAGGTCAGCATTCCGGCTCTAATGCTTTTAGACACTGGGGACAGTGTCAATTCAAGTGGGGGGAGTATGTAGCACCCCCTTGCTTTCAGCATGGGCACTACGCTAAAGTTAGTGGGGAATGGGAGAGTTACTTTGCTCCCATTCATGGTTTGTTTAAATTTAGGGACTTCTGTCATTCCAGAAATGTCCACTTGGTCAGTTTTCCCCAGCAGCCAATTGGAGAAGTTTTTCCCTTGCGGGACATGCTGGGGGAGAGTATATCTGTGACAGGGGTCATGTGTTAAGAAATATTTGCGGGGTCCCCATTCCAGGTGCGGTACCCACCTTCAGGGTGAGCGCATCCATAGACCCCGCAAGCGCGGCCCACCTGGCCAAAGCTGAAAACTGCATCGAACCTCAGCCTGAGTAGAAAGGGGACCCCAGTGCTTCACTGGGTTCCAGGACCTGTTGAGAAAATCCCTGTCATGGACCTTGGAATGCTGAAGGGTACCTCTTTGAAATCTGTTACACAGTGGGGGGTCTTCTGCTCTGTCTTAAGGCCAGACGGCTCCATTGTTCTGTGTCTGGCTATTGTGTACATTGATTGCCCCCTGGGGCTTCTGTCTCAATACACATAACAGTCCCTCCATTCAAGCTTTCGGACCAATCCCTGCTGACTCATGTTCACGTCCTCATTTGCATGGTTATGAGGACCTGAAGGAGAACTCGATGTACTTTACAATTGACCAATAGGAAAGCGATTGTTGAGGGCGGGATGTTCCAAATTCTGTTTAAAAGTGTGTTGTGTACTTCCAATAAAGGTCTTCCTGTTTGAACTTACATACAGCCTGCCTGGAGTTTGTTCTAATGGATCCCGAACGGCACATAGCTGTAGTTCGGATCCCGGAGCCTTGGATGACCGAACCATCAGACGTTGCAATCTGCAAGCTGACTCACTAGTAGCAGAGGTGTGTCGGGAGAGCAGAAGCGAGCAAGCCAGGGTCTCGTTACATTGGTTGGCAGCGGTGGGATATGCTCTCCAGTTACTGGGACACTCCAAACCACCACAGTCAATGACCAGCTATGCAGCATACAGGAGAGCCACGCTGAAAGACTTACTTGAGAGCCGTGGCGGGACCGGTGGGACAAAGAACAAAGCCACCCTGATCAGTGAGCTAGCCAAGATGGATCAGAGGGATGGTGATGCAGGACCCCGGTCAGTTGAAGACTTGTTTCAGCAACGAGTTCGAGAGCGGATGGCATTATATGGTGCTAACCCATCAGAGACCGCCATACAGAATGCCATTAGAGACATCAAGCTGCAGGATGAGTGACAAGAGAGAGAACGAGAGCGACAAGAGAGAGAACGAGAGCGGCAACACGAGCAGAGAATGGCAGAAATACGGCAATCGGAGAAAACGCCTAAAGATGCAGCGACTTTCCGTAAGTTGCCCTTTCGGGCATTCAAACTATTTAAGGAAGGAAAGGAGGAAATTGAAGCATTCCTGCAGGACTTTGAGAGACTATGTCCCAAGATTGGGTCGTCTTAACTGGCAGAGCGGCGGATGCATATCGGGCCCTGGAGGACGAGGACGCTAAAGACTACGACCGGGTAAAAGAAGCTTTGCTATCCCGATTTGCCATTACACCCAAAGCTAGCCGGATTAAGTTTCGAGAATCCCGGAAACAAACCAACACAACATACGTGGAGTGGGCACATCGTCTGCAGCGGAACCATAAGAGCTGGTTCCAGGGAAGCCACGCTCATACCATAGAGGACATCACCCAGCTAGTACTATTAGAAGTTTTTTATCCACACCCCTCCTGTAGTACAGGATTGGGTGCGAGATAAGCAACCACGGACGGTACAGCAAGCGGCTACTTTGGCCGATGAATATCTGGACTCTCGAAGGTCAGGCGAAAACGAGCGATATTCATTATCTCGGCCTAGTTTACCAGCCTCTAAGCCAACTTCAGTACCTCAGTGGTCTGCCTCTAGACCATCAGCCCGACCCAACCCTCCTACCGGACCTAAGTGCTATACCTGTAACCGAACCGGTCATCTGCAACGATATTGCCCTACCCAATCCACGAGGTATCGAGAGACTAATCATCCATCCAGACCAGCGGCTCATTGCTTCCAGAATGAGCCCAACCATCGAGATGTTCAGGAAGAGTGTGGTGAACTTTTCGAAACGGATCCTGTCCAAGCTGCTGCCGGAGATAATCGGCAGCACCATCGCCAGGCAGTATGGGTTAATGGGCAGCCGGCCCAGGGACTCCACGATTCCGGGGCTACGATTACTCTCATCCAGCCTCACATGATTCCCCAGTCAGCCCGGACCGGCCAGACTGTTGCAGTCAGGGTAGCAGGGGGCAAGGTGCTACGTTTATCCACCGCCCAAGTCCTCTTGGATTGGGGCTCAGGGGAGCGACATGTGCGAGTGGGATTACTACGCGAGTTACCCGCAGAAGTACTTTTGGGGAACGATTTGGGCCATTTAACTTCCTCGTATGCCCCAGAGGCCGCCATGGCCGTGACCACCATACGTCAGAGCCAACTCCACTCCTATGGAGACCCAGGTAAGACTACCTTCCCCGACATATACCGTAGATCCGGCACAATATCACAGTCTAAAATGGGAATGTGACAGGTTGGCCAGTGAGAAATCGGAGATGCAACGACACTACGTCATGTATTATGAGATGTCCCGTGGCTTGAACATTGAAATGCACAAACAGGCTGAAATTGTCAAAAGGTTAAATGGGATTTGCGCGCAGGTTGTGCCCTATCTCTCCCAAGAGCATCAACAACAGGTTTTGGGAGCCATTGAGAGAGCAAAGCAAGTGACTGTTCCAGAACTGAATTCCATTATTCACCTTCACCATCAGCTACCGACCTGGTAAGCCAGATGGCAATACTGATGGGTTATCCCGGCAAACAGACAGACCTGGAACCTTAAGACTACTTTTCCAACATCCTCGAGTTGACCCGTTCGGGGTCCCACTGTGGCTGTTGGACTGTTTCCCAGGGGAAGTAATGTCATGGACCTTGGAATGCTGAAGGGTATCTCTTTGAAATCTGTTACACAGTGGGGGGTTGTAACGACCCTGCAATCTGTATGTATATGATATGGATCTTAGCTGCAGAGGCTTCTCAGGTATGATACCCTTGGTCACTCTCTATATTAGGTAGAAAGTTTAGGGATCAAATCATCACAACCTCAAACGCAGTGACACTGCTCTGTGCGTATACCTATTCCCTCATAGGCAAATATGTCAACAAGAAAGTCTTTAGAAAGCACAGAGGTTAAACTATGGTGAAGCTGTGTATCATAAATAATACTATTAACATAGGCAATACTTCAAGGTGAGGTTTGTGGAATTACTTTGATAAAATGTCTTGTAAGTCTGTATTTACTACATACAGGTTATTTGAGGTTAAATACTGATAAACCAGATACTTGCAGTTTGCTGAGTAGATTCCTTCATGAAAACGACATTAGTACTTCCAGCCCAGGAGGGTGTGAAGTTGAAGAGAAGTTTGTGTGAATATTCAGCAGCAGGTACTCAAGTGAAATGCAGGGGCGACTGTGCTCTGTTCAAAAAGCTGAAACTTGGAACAGGGTCTCCGCTGGGCATGTATAGTAAGTTGTGCTGCGGTACCAGGGCAGTAGGCAGTAAGGCTTGCTTCAGTCTCCCAGATGGCGGCAGGCGTCCTACAAGAATAGTGGAACACCTAGCCGCCATGTCCAAGGGTTTAAATAGAGGAAGTGAATGGGATTCAGCTGGAGAACGTGAGGGCGCACTTCCGCGTTCCAGCGTGGAACGCAATCGTCCGCGCACCGGAAGTGACGCGGTCGATTCAGTACACTGAGCCTGAACGTGAGAAATGGAAGTGGGAGGAGGCGAATTGCAAGGGGAGGGAACCAGACGTTACAGAGAACGACAGGGGCATTACATACTCTCCTCCTCAAGGGGACCCCAATAGTATTGATCAATTGGGAAGGACGGTTGGGGTATCTGCGATGAAACTGTTTGATTAACTTAGGGGCATGAATGTCAGAGGAATTCTCCCAGGAATCATCCTGTTCACTGTAACCAACGGACCAAGTATTGTAGGTTTGAACCGCGTCTCCTAGAATTAAGAATCTTTTCAACCTCATATTCCATTTCACCTAAAACCTCTATTGGTGGAGGGGGTTGTGGAAGTCTGTCTTGAAAAGGATTAGAGGTGTAGGGTTTGATGAGGGAGACATGGAAGGTCGGATGTACTTTCCAATCTGTAGGCAACTTTAGTCTAACTGCGTTAGAGTTGATTATGTGTAAAATAGGAAATGGACCAGTGAACTGTCGTCCAAGTTTTTTAGATGGTACATTAAGTCGTAAATTCCGGGTAGAAAGCCATACTAAATCACCGATTTTATATACCGGAGGGGGTGTTCTACGAGCGTCATAATATTTCTTTTGTCTTTGCTGAGCAGCTAGTAAATTGGAACGAAGTTCAATCAAAGTGTCTTTTATATTGGTAAGATAATCTTTTAATGCTGGGACATTATTTGGTGGAAATGAGGTAGGTAAGCTGTTGGGATGATAACCATAATTAACGTAAAAAGGCGAAAAATGAGAAGAGGAACTGGTGGTATTGTTGTAGGCAAACTCAGCACAAGGCAGCAATTGATGCCAATCATCTTGGAGGTGACTACAATAACATTGTAGATATTGTTCCAGAATTTGGTTTACACGTTCAGTTTGACCGTTTGTTTGAGGATGGTAAGCGGAGGACATTCGGTGGTCTATGTGTAAGGCCTTACATAGGGCTTTCCAGAATTTAGAGATAAACTGTGAACCACGATCTGAAATAACTTGAGTAGGAATTCCATGGAGTTTGAGAATGTGGTCAATGAAGGCTTTAGCTGTCTCAAAGGAGGTAGGTAATTTTTTTAGAGGAACAAAGTGTGCCATCTTGGTTAAAAGATCCACTGTCACCATGATCGTGTTAGCGCCTTGTGATCTCGGGAGATCAACTATAAAGTCCATCGAGACTACTTCCCAAGGCCTATTTGGTATAGGAAGAGAACATAAAAGTCCATAGGGGGGTCTCTTTGAGTGTTTGTTGGAGGCACAGACTTCACAGGAGCCGACATACTCCTAAATGGTTTTGACCATCTGAGGCCACCAGTAATTTATTTTAAGAAGAAGAATGGTCTTGTTAATCCCTGGATGTCCTGCTAGAGGGGAATCATGGAATTGTTTAAGAAGTTGAAGCTGTAGGTCTGGAGGAACATAGAGTTTATCTTTGAAAGTGTATACACCGTCAGGCTGTCTAGTGAGGTCATGAGGTATTGAGGGAACATTACCTGCGAAAGAATGGGAAAGCAATTGCCTAAAAGGAGTTGTAACACCAATGATGCGATTGGAAGGTATGATGGAGAGTGGTGGAGTATCAGTGGTCTGGTCTTCGTACATGCGGGAAAGGGAATCAGCTTTTGTGTTTTGTGATCCTGGTCTGTAGGAGATAAAAAAATTAAATCTGTCAAAAAACAAACTCCATCTAACCTGTCTGGCCGATAGAGTCTTACAAGTCTTGAGGTGTTGTAGGTTCCGATGATCAGTTAGAATTGTTATAGGGTGAGTGGAACCCTCTAATAGGTGTCCCCAGTTTGTTAGTGCATCCTTAATAGCTAATAGTTCTTTTTCCCCAATGGGATAATTCTTCTCAGAAGGAGATAGAGTCCTGGAGTAAAATGCGACATGATGTAAAGGCTCTGATAGAGAGGGTCGTTGAGATAGAATTGCTCCTAAAGCGAAATGAGAGGAGTCAACCTCTAAGGTGAAATGACATGTTGGATCTGGTAGCTGTAAGATGGGTGCACAGGTGAAAGAAGTTTTTAGTGAATCGAAAGAAGTCTGAGCATCCTCAGTCCAACAAAAGGGTACTTTAGTACTAGTTAGAGTAGTCCATGGTTTTACAGTGGATGAAAATTTTTTAATGAATTTGCGGTAATAGTTCGAAAATCCCAAAAAACGTTGTAAAGCTTTTCTTGATCTTGGAATTGGCCAAGAAAGGATAGTGTCGACTTTGGATTGATCCATTTGGATCCCATCAGGGGTAATTTGATAGCCAAGGAACGAAATGGTAGTCTGACTAAAAACGCATTTCTCCAATTTGGCATACAAGGAATGCGTTCTGAGCCTTGCCAAAACCCATCTAACATGTTTGTGATGATCCTGGATAGTGTCAGAATAAATCAGGATATCGTCCAGATAAATTACCACACAAACATCAAGCAAGTCACGAAATATATCATTAATGAACCATTGAAAGGTAGCGGGTGCATTGCAAAGACCAAATGGCATGACCAAATATTCAAATAGGCCGTACCGGGTCTTGAATGCAGTTTTCCATTCATCACCCGGACGGATCCTAATTAAATTGTAAGCACCCCTGAGGTCCAACTTAGTGAAAATTTTAGATGTCTGGAGTCTTTCAATGAGTTTCGGAATGAGTGGTAAGGGGTAACGGTTCTTTATTGTGATGTTGTTAAGGGATCTGTAGTCGATAATAGGTCGGAGAGAACCATCTTTGTTTTTAACAAAAAACATCGCAGCACTTGCTGGTGATGTAGAGGGTCTGATAAACCCTTTTTTAAGGTTGTCATCTAAATAGTCTTTGAGATGGACTAATTCGGGTTGCGATAGAGGATAAATTCCTGCTGTAGGTATAGAACTACCAGGAATGAGGTCTATAGGACAATCGTAGACACGATGGGGTGGTAAAACGTTAGCATTAGATTTACTGAATACGTCTGCAAAATCTAGTAGGTATGTAGGGAGGTCAGGATTAACCGTGTTGGCAATGAGAAGTGGTTGGTTAGCGTAACAGGTCTCGTTACAGTAAGTAGAGTGTAGGGATAGAGATCTATTAGACCATTGGATAGTGGGTTGATGAAGATGTAGCCAGGGTAATCCGAGTACAATTGGGAAAAGGGGGGATGGAATGATGTCAAAAGAAAGAATCTCAGAGTGACCATTCCCACAGGAGACCGTAAGGGGAGAGGTCTGAGAAGAAACAGGACCACAGGAGGAACTTGAGCCATCAATAAAGGTGACTGACAAAGGTATTTGCTTAAGGAAAAAAGGGATTTTATTTGAATGTACAATTCCAGAATCTATGAAATTGCCACAGGCTCCAGTATCCACCATCGCATCAATAAGGATCTTTTCTAGGTCCCACTGTAAAGTAAGAGTAACAAAAATATAAGAATTAGTGGAAGATCGTTGAGTGGTGGGCATACAAATGTTGGAAATGTTACCTTCGGAATTCTTCTTAAGTAACGGACAGGTAGAGACGATATGGTCTGGTGCTGAACAATATAAACACAGATTATTTAATCTGCGTCGTTGTCTCTCCGAAGGAGACAAAGGGCCTCTAATAGTACCCAGCTCCATAGGTACTTCCTTGGGTGGTGATTTAGATCTTCTGAGTGGAGTAGGTGGGAATTGAATGGCACGTTCAGCCTTTCTCTCACGAAGACGTCAATCTATGGTTACAGATAGGTGCATCAAGTCCTCTAGAGAGGTGGGAAGCTCAACTTGAGCGATCTCATCTTTCATTGCCTCAGAGAGGCCCAATCTAAACTGATTCCTAAGTGCGATGTCAGTCCACTGGGTCTCACGACTCCAACATTTATATTCGGAAATATAATCCTCAACTGGTCTTTTCCCTTGTTTTAGATTGCGGATCATATTTTCTGCGGTTAGTTGCTTATTTGGATATTCATAGAGTAATGACATTTCATCTAGGAATGTATTGAAGGCTCCAAGAAGATCTCCATGCTCTTCAACATATGAGTCAGCCCATACTCTGGGTTCACCTTTGAGGTAGGAAATTAAGGTGAGAATTCTCACTCTATCTGAATAGTAAGTACGAGGACAAAGTTCAAACATGAGTCTACATGAAGAAATAAATTGTCAGAAAACTCTTCTATCACCAGAAAAAGGTTCTGGGGAACAAACTTTTGGTTCAGGGCGGTCTTGGGGCTGGGCAAAATTCTGATTGCGAAGAGCGTCATTTTCAAGCCGGAGCTCATTCATGGAAGCGGTTAATGTGTCCACCCGTTGGGAAAGTCCAACCAAATGATTTGCTAACTCTGCAGGATCCATTAAACCAAAAAAAACTTTCTTTGGGTTCCACTATTATGTAACGACCCTGCAATCTGTATGTATATGATATGGATCTTAGCTGCAGAGGCTTCTCAGGTATGATACCCTTGGTCACTCTCTATATTGTGTAGAAAGTTTAGGGATCAAATCATCACAACCTCAAACGTAGTGACACTGCTCTGTGCGTATACCTATTCCCTCATAGGCAAATATGTCAACAAGAAAGTCTTTAGAAAGCACAGAGGTTAAACTATGGTGAAGCTGTGTATCATAAAATAATACTATTAACATAGGCAATACTTCAAGGTGAGGTTTGTGGAATTACTTTGATAAAATGTCTTGTAAGTCTGTATTTACTACATGCAGGTTATTTGAGGTTAAATACTGATAAACCAGATACTTGCGGTTTGCTGAGTAGATTCCTTCATGAAAACGACATTAGTACTTCCAGTCCAGGAGGGTGTGAAGTTGAAGAGAAGTTTGTGTGAATATTCAGCAGCAGGTACTCAAGTGAAATGCAGGGGTGACTGTGCTCTGTTCAAAAAGCTGGAACTTGGAACAGGGTCTCCGCTGGGCATGTATAGTAAGTTGTGCTGCGGTACCAGGGCAGTAGGCAGTAAGGCTTGCTTCAGTCTCCCAGATGGCGGCAGGCGTCCTACAAGAATAGTGGAACACCTAGCCGCCATGTCCAAGGGTTTAAATAGAGGAAGTGAATGGGATTCAGCTGGAGAACATGAGGGCGCACTTCCGCGTTCCAGCGTGGAACGCAATCGTCCGCGCACCGGAAGTGACGCGGTCGATTCAGTACACTGAGCCTGAACGTGAGAAATGGAAGTAGGAGGAGGCGAATTGCAAGGGGGAAGGAACCAGTCGTTACAGAGAACGACAGGGGCATTACAGGGGTCTTCTGCTCTGTCTTAAGGCCAGACCGCTCCATTGTTCTGTGTCTGGCTATTGTGTACATTGATTGCCCCCTTGGGCTTCTGTCTCAATACACATAACAGTTCCTCCATTCAAGCTATCGGACCAATCCCTGCCGACTCATGTTCAAGTCCTCATTTGCATGGTTATGAGGACCTGAAGGAGAACTCGATGTACTTTACAATTGACCAATAGGAAAGCGATTGTTGGGGGCGGGATGTTCCAAATTCTGTTTAAAAGTGTGTTGTGTACTTCCAATAAAGGTCTTCCTGTTTGAACTTACATACAGCCTGCCTGGTGTTTGTTCTAATGGATCCCGAACGGCACATAGCTGTAGTTCGGATCCCGGAGCCTTGGATGACCAAACCATCAGACGTTGCAATCTGCAAGCTGACTCACTAGTAGCAGAGGAGTGTCGGGAGAGCAGAAGCGAGCGAGCCAGGGTCTCGTTACAATCCCAATCTGGGATTGGGTGTCCGGACCACTGACAGGTATGATTGCTGTCATCCGGGGGCCTATATAGGAAAAGTCTACTGGGAGGATTCGCTCTCTCTTTATTCACCTAAGTCCTTTATTGAAATTGGCCTGTGGCAGAGGCCCTAGAGCCAGGTCTGTGAGATAGACCTGTTCCTCCCAGCTAGTTCAGAGTGACACTTCGGCTGCCAGGCCTATCATAGGGGTCTGTCCGGGGGCACTTTACCCACTCCAAGAGTGGCGACGAGTTACAGAAATTGGTACTATACAGAGCAGTACTGACTGCTCCATTCAATATCCAGGCCTGATACCGCGAGGTTCTCTTTCTTTCCTTCATCAACCTTGACCATCCCAATTTATGTTGCAGTGTCAGGCCTGGATATTAATTGAGCAGTACTTGCTCAATAGAGTACCAAACTGTTAATTGTCGCCACTCTAGTTGGAGTGGGTAAAGTGCCCCTGGACAGACCCCTCTCACAAGCCTGGCAGCCGAAGCGTCACCTAGGATTCTCTGGGAGGAACAGATCTCTCTCACAGACCTGGCTCTAGAGCCTCTGCCACAGGCCAATTACTTTAGGTGAGCTAGATGGATAAATGGAGCGAATCCTCACAGTAGATTTTTAACATAGGTCACCGGATGACAGCAAAGCATACCTGTCAGCATTCCGGTCACCAGATCCCCGATTGGTTCGCTCAAGCCCCGCTGGACAACCCGCCTCCGGGTTCTCTTCAGCCAACCCCCCAATCGAACGGCACCCAGCCTCGGATCCTTTCAATATGACTGGGAATCCAGTAAGTCACTGGAGTCCTTTTTTACCTCCGGATGAGGGTTTATGCAGACTGCAATTCTGGCCTGGTGGGCCTCGCTGGCGGGGTCCATGGATGCGCGCACCCTGAAGGTGGATGACGTAACTGGAACCGGGACCCCGCAAAACTTGCTTAGCACATGACACCTGTCACAGATATACCCCTCCCCAGCATGCCTTGCGAGGGAGAAACTTCTCCAATTGGCTGCTGGGGAAAGTTGCTCTGCCAGAACCCCTCTGGTGCCAACTGCTGGCCAGGGATGGTATTGCATCCCTGGAGCACAGACTGACCCAGTGGATGTTTCTGGAGTGAAGGAAGTTCCAATTTTAGCACATTTTGAATGGGAGCAAAGTAACTCTCCCATTCCCCACTAACTTTAGCGTAGTGCCCATACTGAAAGTAAGGGGGCGCTACACTACTATGTTACTAAAATTGTCTTCACAGATCCTACCATACTCCTGTTTTCTTGGCTGCCATATAGCCTACATTTAGTTCCCTGTGTACTAGATGTCAACTTGCAGAGGGTATGTTCTATCACATTTCAAACAGGGGAAGCAATCAAAACTAAAATTAGAAATAGTCCTTCAAACTTCAGCAGCGCTATAAACTTTAAATTGTTGCATTAAAAAAGTAGTGAGTTGTAAATCCAAATCTAAGTTTAAAACAAAACTTTGCATGTAGCAGTTCATGAGGGATTCATCAGCTGTGTTGAATGTTCGATCGTTATCACATCTAGTGCTAAAACTCCCTATGGGAATTGCACTCACCAGATTCCAGATCAATGAAAGCCTCTGTATATGTGTGAGGTGGTTGGGATCACTGCCAAACAAACATCCGTCCGACCCTCAGAAAATGATCCGCCAGCAGGAAAACAGACACTTGCATCCTCTGATTCACCAGGATCCAATCAGCTGAGAGTTTTTCATTATACTCGGACAAAGAAAGGGTAAAGGAAGCCTCATAATGTGAAACTGTAAAGTTTTCATTTATCCAAAAGACCCCCTTCCCTTAATACATTAAACTTACAAACAAATGTTTGAAAAAAGCATCCAATAAAATAGTAGCACGGTACATTCGGTTCTGTTAGTCTCACCACCTATCGTAGAGCTGTGATCGTCCGTGGTGGTTCCTGGGAAGAAACCAGAGCCGATGACCAATATAGCAAGCCGTGTAGTACACCTAGACACGTTTCGTTAATCCATCTTTATCAATAGGCGTGACCCACATGGCAGAACTTGCTAATTTATAACCCCTCAGAGTTCTGTGTTAACCCCTGCACTGCTAAAAATTTGATCACCCATGGTTCCCACCACAGAACGATCAAACTCTCACTATGTAAGGCCTATTAATGCATCCAACAAAATCAAACAGGGGAAAGGAAATATTGTTACACTGTGTGAAAGATGACTGAAATGGACATGCAATTACTGTAAAGCCTGCATTTTCCGACTGCAGTTACTATTGCCGCTCAACACAGTGTTTAACAAAACATTACCACATAACACACGTTTAAATTACAGATATCAATAAAAATTGTACATATATCACTTTATAAAGCACCATGGTGGATAATTAAATCTCAACCATTAAAGTACCTGTAACGGGAGGGCCCGTGGGACCCAGAGGCTCTTGCAGGGTGTGGGGTACTCCTGTTTCAGCTTCACCAATGACTCTTGTGTCTAAAGTCATCCTATGTCCACTAGGGGCATAGGATGACTGAGAAATTATATCTTGGACTACATGAGATGGGACAGTAATGATAATTCACAATGTATTCCAGGATATCTTGAAATATTACAGGTTGTTGATTCTGAACCCAACAGGTCAATAGAAGAGTGACTCATTCATGTGGGAACACAGACTGTTAAGGGGGTGTGATTGCATTCTATTGTCTATTGTGGTAATTTAGTCTGCTACTGTGGTGATGTGGATTGGAGCTTGGTAGACAGTCTGGCTGTCTGTTATGGGATGTTTAAGTGCCTTGTTGGGAGGAAAGGGGGGGGGGTCACTCCAACAACCCCCCCTGCTAAGACGGTTTACTGAAAGATAAGTTTGAACACACCTGACCTGTATCACTATTGTCATTGGACAATTTAACCCACCCTGTTTACCAAGGGTGGAAGGGATGTATTTTGAAGAGAAATGTGTTACCATGTCCCCGTTTTGAACCTCAAACAGAGCTGTGTCTCGTTAATGGGGGGGGGGGGATTTGTATGGGTCGTGTTCGCCGGATTGTGAAGTGTCGATAAGCTGTTGTGGGTTGGTGGAATGGAATATCGTAAACGGCGTTAACCCCTGACCGTTACAGTACCGTTAAAAAACAGGATCTGCAAGTACCCAACGACCCTTTAAAATTGGTAATCTGACTGGTCTAATGCTGCAACGCTATACATTCTGAATCTACTAATATGATCCCATGTAACTCTCAGGGGATAAGAGCAGAACAAAAGTCCCCAATCACCATGCATCTTATAATGTATTTATTCTAAAATATATGCACAAAATGGTTTATAAATGTAAAAATCACAACGTGATCAGAATGGCTCCCAGCAATGTTCACATGACACTTGTGAGCGGACTGATCAGTTCAAATCCACTTGTACATCGACATTAGCACTCAGAGCTGGGTGTCAATTTCATGTATAGCTTACTGACTGAACTTTGGCCATACGAATTTCAGAACACATCTATAATATCTCCATTGGTTTTAAAGATCATAGTGTTTAGACAAAAACATAACAGGGATCCCTCGGGACTTCTGTTCTGGGGCATATAAAAACTAAGCCCTACAAGAAGCAATTCTGAAACAACAATAAGAAAAACAAAAAGCGGCGCCCTCTAAGCGTAGTATGGAGTTTAATAAGGACAAACGACAACAATTCATATAAGAGGTTACTCACAAAGATACAGAGAATACGGGTACTGGAATAATGGTGTCATCTGAGACTGGCATCTGGAGTGTAAGGACTCTGCTGAAAAGATCTTCTCGCAGGCTTCAGGCAGCGTGATGGTGAATCCACACAGTGGGGGCCGAGGGCGGTGTCTCTGGGGGTCCCTGGATGGTATTACAGCACTGTTAATGGGGGACCCCCAGAGACACCGCCCTCGGCCCCCACTGGGGGCCGAATTGCTTCTTCTTGACAGCTGGCAGCCCTCCAAGCAAGAGTGTATATTTAATTTAAAACAATTTGTGCTACTGTCTCATGAATTCTCCAATGGACTGAATTTTTATCACAAATAACTTTAATCACTTTTTAAAACATTTTTAATTTTTTAATCCTCCAGTTTACTAACTTTGATTATATTTTTAATCAACTTTCTCATGGACAGCTGAATTTGATCACTGCCCCATTCCTAAAATCCTCTCCATGTTCATTCTTTAATCTTTCAGCTTTCACATGAGTTTCACCATTTCATTATCCCTTTCCTTAAATGTGTATTCCCATCTCCTTCATTTCATTTTCGTGAGCGCTTGATTTTATTTGTTTTTTGTCTGTTTTTCTCTGCTCCCAGCTTTCCTTAGCAATGCAGAACGTGGACTTGATTTTGGCGCGCAGCGGCTTCTAAAGCTCCAGGCTGGCTAGAATCCCAGGTGGGTGGGCTGCTAGAGGACGAGGCGGGGGGGGGTCGGGTACAGCCGCAATTGTGTCCCCACACGCTTTGCGGTCGCGGCCGCCGGAGCGTTACTCCCCAGGGCCCAGCTTCAAATCCCAGCGGATGTCTAGGAGCCCCCAGGTGGAACCGTTGCCCCCCGTCGGCTAGGCACACGTCAGCCCCGGCTGGCGGTGATGGCGGGCGGAATCCTTCCAGACGGCTGGGCTCGGTGGGCGGGGCTTCGGGCCGTAATGGCGTCCGATCCTCGCCCGCACGGCGTGGACAAGCAGACTAATCGGTCCCCCCCTCCGATGGGCGGCCATTCAGGGGGGAGACTCAGCGAGGGAGGGGCCGTGATTCGACCGGCGGGTCGGCCAGGAACTCGACCACCGGTTCCAAGGCAGTGGGGAGGCCGGAGTCCCCGGAGTCAATCCGAAGCGTGCGGGGGCCCAATCGGGGGCCTTGGTCCAGTGAACAGCAGGTCGGGGATGACGACGGCCGGGTCACTTCCAGGCCTTCCTCGCCTGGGGGGCTGACATCGCCGATGACGCCGGCTTGGGAAGAGAGATCGGAAGGTGAAGCGTCCGGATCGAAAGGGGAGGATGGTCGCGAGGACAGGCCAGCGGTGGAGACCCCTGCAAAAAGCCACGAGGGACGCTCGCAGACAGCCTGGTAAGTCAGTTTCTTTGTCTTCTGGGGATGTTGCTACTGTATTGTGTAACTTGCTGGGGGTGGGGGGCGGGGGTCCGTAATTGACTGGGGGTACGATGGAACAGCATGTGGGGTCCCCGCCTGTTGGCCCGGTTGTGGCGGGTGACTGACCCGCTGCGCCGGCGACAACGGGGGGTTTGAGGGATCTGGTGCAACGTTTCGCAGGAGGGTCTAGGATGCCTACTCAAGCCACGCCTTGGGTTGGGGGGCCTGCCAGTGGTGCAGTGTCTTCGGCGGTGGGGGCGGCTGTTCCCACCGTGGGGGGTCCTGGGGTGTTGCCCGATAGCAGTTCAGGAGATAAGGGGGAGACAAACCGGCGGTGGTCAGGTCTGATGTGGTACGGATGGCAGACACCGCCAAGTGTGAGGTTTATGTATGTTTCGAGGGTCCGTTAGGTGCGCATCTGAAGCAGGAGGTCAGGGATAAAATCGCGAAGGGTGAGTATGTTGAGATTTTTTCACTTCTCCCGCTTGAGAAATTCAATTTGGATCGGGACAAGCCAGACGATTCAAAGAAGGAGGATGAGGAAAAACTGAGGTATCGGTTGATTCCTCTGACTTTTAGTAATTGGTTGCAGGCATTTGCGATCATGGCGAGCGTCATAGGGGAGAAGAGCCCGGAGCATTGCTTGGCACTGTTCTGCTATATGGATGCGATTGGGGGGACTCACCGGGTTTATGGGGGGACGGGGTGGTTGCGCTACGACGAGCAATTTTGTCAGAGGCAGGCTGTTCGGCCGTCGCTGCGCTGGGATCACAATGATATTAGCTTGTGGATGCGGATGATGTCTGCACCACGGACTAATAGCCCGTTTTTTCCCCGGGGGGGGGCAGGGGTACGTCCACCTCTGGATCGCCGGCCGGAAAAAAATGGGGGGTGTGTTGGCAGTTAAAACAAGGGCACCTACAAATTTGGAGGGACCTGTCGTTTTAAACACGAAAATGCTCTGGTTGCGGGGGGGGGGGGCACCCCTTGTCCCGTGCTTTAAGAAAGGAAAGTGGGCGGGGGACGCTGCAAACAAGAGGGAGAACGCCAGTGAGGGGGGAAAGGATGCAGTCTTTTCTAAATAGGTACCCAGATAGGGCTGAGGCGCGGTTGCTCGCCTCAGGGTTCTCTGAGGGTTTTGTCATTCCGTGTTCTTTGTTGGAGGCGCCACCCTTGGCTAAGAACTTACGGTCTGCTTTGTAGAACCCTGGGGTGGTGTCCGAGAAATTGGCAAAGGAAGTGGAAATGGGCCAGATGGGGGGGCTGTTTGCGGAGGCGACGCTGCCAAAGCTGGGGGTCTCTCCACTGGGGGTTGTCCCTAAGAAGAAACCGAACAAGTTTCGCCTCATTCACCACCTCTCTTTTCCAAAGGGGGGGTCGGTGAATGATGCCATTGATCCTGAGGAGTACACGGTGTCTTATACATCTTTTGATGCGGCGGTGCGGCGCTACGGAAAGGGGGCTCTCATGGCAAAGTCGGATATTGAATCAGCGTTTTGCCCGTTACCGGTACACCCGGACAACTTTTGGCTGTTGGGTTGCCAGTGGCAGGGGGAGTTCTACGTTGACCAGTGTTTGCTCATGGGTTGCTCCATTTCTTGTGCGTTCTTTGAAACGTTTAGTTCTTTCTTGGAGTGGGTGGTTAGAGATGTGTCGGGGGTTGGATTCGGTCATCCATTACTTGGACGATTTTCTGTGCGTGGGTCCTCCAGTGTGTGTGCGATTTTGTTGGCAACGTTGCAACACATTGCGGACAGGTTTGGCGTGCCACTGGCAGCTGACAAGACGGAGGGCCCTGCCACGGTTTTGAGTTTCCTGGGGATCGTGATTGACTCGGGGGCAATGGAATGCAGGCTGCCGGGGGACAAGGTGGAGGACCTCCGGCGGGTGATCAGGGGTATTTCGGCGGAATAAGTATGGTAAGTTGAACTTTGCCTGTCGTATCATTCCCATGGGCAGGGTGTTCGGCCGACGGCTGTCGGCGGCTACAGCGGGGGAAAGGTCCCCGACTCATTTCATTTGCTTGACAGGGGAATTGAAAGGGGATCTGCAGGTGTGACACACCTTTTTGGAAGAGTACAACGGGCGGGCGCTTTGGATGTCGGGCCGGTGAGTAACTTTGATTTGGAGCTCGTCACGGGCGCGGCAGGCTCCACGGGTTATGGGGCTTTCTTCAAGGGACGATGGAGCGCGGAGGCGTGGCCTGAGTCCTGGGTGGCGCAGGTTTTGAAAAGAATCGGGTGCTGCTGGAGCTCTTTCCGGTGGTAGTAGCGATCGAGCTGTGGGGGGTGGAGTGCCAGGATTTGAAAATCAGGTTGAACTGTGACAACATGGGGGTGGTGCAAGTTATCAACCGGGTTTCCGGATCCTCTTTGTCGGTGGTTCGGTTGCTGTGCCACCTTGTGTTGCGCTGTTTACAATGGAACATCATTCTGTACGCTGTGCACATCCCGGGGGGTGGACAACAGACTCGCTGACGCCTTGTTTCGGTTTCAGTGGGACAAGTTCAGAGAGCTGGCTCCACAGGCAGACAGAGAAGGGGTCCCTTGCCCAGGGTGGATGTGGGGCATTGTGTTGGGATCGCCGCAAGCTGTGTCAGGAGGTCGGTGAGTGGGCTATTTAATTGCACATAAACGCAGTTGCTGTTACTGCACGTGGGCTATTTAATTGCACATAAACGCAGTTGCTGTTACTGCACGTGGGCTATTTAATTGCACATAAACGCATTTGCTCTTACTGCACGTGTGCTGTTTTTTTGCCCATAAACGCATTTGCTCTTACTGCACGTGTGCTGTTTTTTGCCCATAAACGCAGTCGCTCTTACTGCACGTGTGCTGTTTTTTTTCCCATAAACGCAGTCGCTCTTACTGTACGTGTGCTGTTTTTTTTGCCCAAAAAAGCATTAGCTGTTACTGCACGTGGGCTATTTAATTGCACATAAACGCAGTTGCTGTTACTGCATGTGGGCTATTTAATTGCACATAGACGCATTTGTTCTTACTGCACATGTGCTATTTTTTGCCCATAAACGCAGTCGCTCTTACTGCATGTGTGCTGTTTTTTTGCCCATAAACGCATTAGCTGTTACTGCACGTGGGCTATTTAATTGCACATAAACGCAGTTGCTCTTACTGCACGTTTGCTGTTTTTTTGCCCATGAACGCAGTCGCTCTTACTGCACGTGTGCTGTTTATTTGCCCATAAATGCAGTTGCTGTTAGTGCACTAGTGTTGCTCAAGAATATTCGTATTGCGAATATTCGTTACGAATATTGCATATTCGAGTATTCGCGAATAACTCGAATATCGCGGTCAAAATTCGCTATTACGAATATTCGTATTTTTTCAAATTTATTTTTAAAACAGATCACATCCTAGTGATCTCCATCGATGTCTAAAAGCATTGCTGGTATGATTAGAGACCCTGGGCCGAGTAGCTGAGGCGATCCTTTTATGTTGACGAATATTCGCTTTCGCGAATATTCGTATTACGAATATTCGCAAATACTTTCTCCTCCCTTCTTTTGCATCAGAGCCAATCAGAGTTCTCCTACCACAGTTGTCAGAGGTTAGCAACCTCCATAGCAACCAATAGGAACCTGCCTGCACTCCCAGCAGTATTTCAGTGCAGATTCACAAGGTGGCTAGAGAGAGTGGAGTGTTTCTGTGCGTTTTTCCAGTGTATTGCGATCTTAGAGCTTAGAGCATTGTGCTTCCTATAGTGCTTTCAGTTCTGAGTTTCCTGCTTCTATAACCAACTGCTTTTTTCAAAGCAAAAGACCCAACAGCTTTTCTAAAAGCTCAGATTTGTGTTGTTTTGTCCAGGTTAGTGTAGCTTAGTGTTAGATAGATTTCTGTGTAGTTAGTGTAAGTGTACATTTCTTTAAGGTAGCTTAGTTTAGTGTGTGTTTAGTCTGTGTTTTGTGTATAAAAAAAAAAAAAAAAATTAGCTTTAGTTTAGTCATATAAGTTTGTGTAAGTAGAGTTAGTGTTTAGTGCATATTAGTTTATTATTTGTAGTCCTCGTCTTTGTCCTTGTCAGTCAGTGTAAAAAACAAAACAAAAAAAACTAAAAAAAAATTAGCTTTAGTTTCGTCATATAAGTTTGTGTAAGTAGAGTTAGGGCCAGATTCTCAAAGGTGTTACGACGGCGCAACACCATTAGCGCCGTCGTAACTCCTCATCTGGCCCCGGGTATCTATGCGAATGATTCTTAGAATCAGTTGCGCATAGATAACCATTAGATCTGACATGCGTAAGGCTGTTACGCTGTCAGATCTTAAAAGTAATTTTTTTTCCCGCCGCTAGGTGTCGCATCGTCGTTTTCCCCGTCGTCTATGCAAATGAGGTAAGTACGCGAGATTCCCGAACCTACGCGCATCCGACGCTGAGAATTTACGTCGTTTCCGTAGCGTACGCGACGCGTAAGGTTGCCCCTGCTATTAGCAGGGGCAACCAATGTTAACTATGGCCGTCGTTCCGGCGTCGAAGTTTAAAAAAAATACGTCCGTGAATGGCGCTGGACGCCATTTACGTAAACGTCTAAGCAAATGACGTCGGGGCGATGTCATTTAGCGCAATGCAAGTCGGGTAATTTACCCGACGGAGCATGCGCAGTACGCTCGGCGCGGGAGCGCGCCTAATTTAAATGGTGCCCGCCCCATTTGAATTGGGCGGGCTTGCGCCGAGCGAATTAACGATACACCGCCGCAAGTTTACAGGTAAGTGTTCTGAGAATCAGGATGTAAACCTGTAAACCTGCGGCGGTGTAGCGTACAGCACATACATTACGCTGCCCAGGAGCAACGTTAATGTATGAGAATCTGGCCCTTAGTGTTTAGTGCATATTAGTTTAGTATTTGTAGTCCTCGTCCTTGTCTGCGTCCTTCAGTCTAAAAAAAAAAAAAAAAAAAAAAAAAGTTTTAGCTGTAGTATTTTAGTTCCTGTTTAGTAGCTGTCCATGTCGTAGTCTACGTCTTTGTCCGTGTAAAAAAAAAAAAAAAAAAAAGTTTTAGGTGTAGTAGTTTTATTCTAGTTTAGTAGCTGTCTACGTCTTTGTCTGCGTCTTTGTCTGCGTGCCTGTCTTGCTAAAAAAACAAAAAACACTCCTTTCTCACATTTCCCCCCCCCAATAAAGTTTACCCCCCCACATCAGCAAGCTGTCCAGGCATGCTGGGAGTTGTAGTTTTGCAACAGCTGGAGACACACTGTTTGGGAAATACTAATATCTGATCTTATATCCTAACTTTTAAACTAGTCTAAAATGCAGTTAAAGATAATGAAATAACAGTGGTGAAATTACTTACACTAATCAGCAGTTTTTCCTCACTGGATGAAAAGTTACTCCCCACCATCTTCGCTTCGCTGGGCAGCACAAAATAGCGATCCGAAAATCGACTGGTAAAGATCCAGGAAATGATCTCCGTTCTCGCGTGTTCTTAGCGCGTATGCGCGGACGAGAATTTCGCAATCAATTTCGCATTCGCATTAGCGAAATTTCGCGAAAATTTTTTTTTTATAAAATATCACGAATATTCGATTTTAACGAATATTTCACGAATATTCGTCTATATATTCGTGATATATCGCGAAATCGAATATGGCGTATTCCGCTCAACACTATAGTGCACGTGTGCTATTTAATTGCACATAAACGCATTAGCTGTTACTGCACGTGTGCTATTTATTTGCATATAAACGCAGTTGCTGTTAGTGCACTTGTGTTATTTAATTGCACATAAACGCAGTCGCTCTTACTGCACGTGTGCTGTTTATTTCTGATTTTGTCCTGTGCAGGCCATTAAAATGTCTGGAAGGACAACAAAGAGAGGCAGAGAGTCACGAGGGAAAGCAGGCTCTGCATCTAGAGGCAACGCTGGTGGTGGACACGGTGCATCCTCTTCAGCACGTGGCCGTCTGACACGCTCGTCCTTCTTTTCGGGAGCTGGCCATGTTGAGCCTCAACATGCAGAGAAATTAGTAGAGTGGATGACCAAACCGTCCTCATCCTCCTCATCCTCTCTCACCCAGGCTGAGCTTAGTTTGTCTGGCAAAGCAGCTGCCAAGGCATCCTCTTCCCTCTGCACAATGGCATCACACAATCCTTCCCTAGTCCCACCATGTCCTCCTGAGGAGTCCCCCGAACTGTTTCAACACAGTGTTGGGTACATGCTACATGAAGATGCACAGTGTTTTGAAGGCTCCGATGAGGCAACACAGATAGAGGAAGGCATTGATGTGAGCCCAGAGAGAGCGGGTGCCCGAGAGGGACAGCAATCTGGCAGTCATGTTCCCCCAGCTGCAGCATACTGCCAGGTTTTCGACAGTGATGAGGAGGGAGGGGATGATGAGGTCACTGACTCTACGTGGGTGCCTGATAGGAGAGAGGAGGAGGAAGAGGAGGAGGAGGAGGAGAAGGAGGAGGAAGAGGCACAGGCACATCTCCAAAGAGGCAGGATGCCCTCCAGGGGCCAGCTTAAGGGCAGCACACCAACTGCATTACATCGCAGAGCTACGCCTGTGCAGGGCGCTGCTGTGTCTCAATGGTACTTCAAAAGTTCTTTGGCGTGGGCCTTTTTTGAGACATGTGCATCACATCGCACCTTTGCTATTTGCAACATATGTCTCAAGCATATCTCGCGTGGCCAAAACATCACCCGCTTGGGCACCACATGCTTGACCAGACATATGTCGACCTGCCATGCAGTTCATTGGCAAGCATACCTGAAAGACCCACACCAAAGAACAAAGCGGACCTCCCCTTGCCCCTCATCAGCTGGGAGCTCCAACCCCACTAGACCCTCAGTCCTCTCTGAAGCCTGCACTGATAGGACTGAAGGTGTAGAAATAGGTGTGTCACAACCTAGTAGTACATGCGGGAAATCTACTGATGGTAGCAGACAAATTTCTCTGCCCCAGCTGCTGCAGCGCTGAAAGAAGTACTCTCCCAGCCATCCACATGCCCAGCGTCTGAATGCTAGCTTAGCGAAATTGCTAGCACTTCAACTGCTACCTTTTCAGTTGGTACATTCTGCCCCCTTCCGTGAGTTTGTGGAATGTGCGGTACCTCAGAGGCAAGTACCCAAACGCCACTTTTTCTCACGGAAGGCGATTCCCGCTCTCTACCGGCATGTGGAAGGCAATGTCCATGCCTCGCTGGACAGGGCGGTTAGTGGTAAGGTGCATCTTACCGCTGACTCCAGCAGGCATGGACAGGGACATTACCTCTCTTTCACGGCGCATTGGGTGACTCTGCTGGCAGCTGGGAAGGACGCAGGGCAAGGTACAGTAGTGTTGGAGGTTGTTCCGCCACCACGCCTCCAAAACACTACTACTAGTTGTGACACACCTCTCTTCTCCACCCCCTCCTCTTCTTCCTCTGTGGCCTCTTCCTGTGCTGATGTTTCCTCTGAACCAGCCATGCTCCGTAGGCGTACGAGGGGCTACGCAGGAATGCAGGCCAAGAGATGCCATGCAGTGCTAGAGCTGGTGTGCTTGGGAAACAGGAGCCACACTGGGGCAGAGGTTCTGTCAGCTCTACAGGGGCAGGCTCAGAGGTGGTTGACGCCATGCCAGCTTAAGCCAGGAATGGTGGTTAGCGACAATGGCACCAACCTCCTCTCTGCCCTGCAACAGGGAAAACTGACCCATGTGCCCTGTTTTGCTCATGTTCTGAATTTGGTGGTGCAGCGGTTTTTGGGCAGGTTTTGGGCAGGTACCCGGGCTTACAGGATTTCCTGAAGCAGGCCAGGAACGTCTGTGTGCATTTCCGAAGGTCATACAATGCCACTGCTCGGCTGACAGACCTCCAAAGGGAATACAACCTGCCCAAGAACCGCCTAATCTGTGACATGCCCACCAGATGGAACTCTACATTGGCCATGCTGCAGCGGCTGCACACGCAACAGAGGGCCATCAATGAGTACCTGTGCCAATATGGCAGCAGAACTGGGTCAGGGGAGCTTGGGTTTTTTTCCCCACGCCAGTGGGCCTTGATCAGGGATGCATGCACTGTCCTGTCACCATTTGAGGAGGCCACGAGGATGGTGAGCAGTGACAGTGCATGCATCAGTGAGACTGTCCCTCTTATTCACCTGTTGGAGCACACGCTACGTGGAATAATGGACAGGGCCCCTGAGGCAGAACAGAGGGAGGAAGAGGAGGACTTCCTTACCTCTCAAGGCCCCCATGGACTTTTACGTGGCTGGGATGAGGTGGCTGCAAATCCTGTCATCCTCAGTGACCCAGAGGACTGTGCCCCGAATGCCTCAGCAAACCTACGCTGCATGGCCTCCCTGATCCTGCAAAGTCTGCGTAAGTATCCTCGTGTTCATGGTATCAAGGAGAGGGATCATTACTGGCTGGCAACTCTCCTTGATCCACGTTACAAGAGTAAGGTTGCGGAGCTTATCTTGCCGTCACAGAGGGAGCAGAAGATGAAACATCTTCGGGGGGCCTTGCAGAAGGGTCTGTGCAATGCGTTCCCAGAACCTGGGGGATTACCAAATCCTGATCCTGGACAACGTTTTGCTGAGGCTTCGGTGAGTCACAGAAGGAGCGGTGAAGAAGGTGGCTGTCTGACCGATGCGTTCAGACAATTTTTTAGTCCGCAGCCCCAAGGTATGACCTTAAGCTGCTGGAGGCTTTGTGACCGATCACAGGGTGCGCCTCTCCACCGACTCCGTTGATCGACTGACCTTCATAAAAATGAATCAGGCTTGGATCAACACCAGCTACCAAGCACCTGATGCTGATGTAACTGAATACTTTTTTTTTTTTTTTTTCAAATTGTTTTTATTAAAGTTTTCAGACAGTACAGAAAAGAAAAACAAAATAGATAAGACACAGATTACACAGCTCAAATGTGCATATAGTGTAAAGGAGAATATGCGTTACGATTCACTACTACAGTGTGCTTCATTAACAAATGTAAGGAATGATGGGGAGCAGTGGGTGCACCTAGTCACCGACATGGCACAATCTCCGCGTGCCGACACAATAGTTTGACATATACCAACAGTGAGACCCAGGCTAAATGAGAGAAATAAGGTTTACATGTAATAATCAGCCAGCAGTTTCCGACTCCGCCAACCAAGCTCGCCAAACTTTGTCATATTTCTGCGGGCAGCCTCGGTTAAAATATGTCCTTGTACAGGGGGAGGCTGGCGTTAATCAGACGCCTCCACTGCACCAGGGAGGGGGCGTGGGTTTCTTCCAGTGCATAGCAATATTCTTACGTGCATAAAAAAGTAGCAGGCTGATCAGTGTACGTTTAGCGGAGGATGGAACAATGTTTTCAATGATACCCAAGAGACAGACTTCCATTGCCAGGGGCAGTTGAACTGCCGCAACTTTGTTAGTCAATTCCAGCACCTCTTCCCAATACTGTTTCACTGCAGGGCATTGCCAAAATATGTGAGAGAAGTCGCCGGGGGAGGCGCTGCATCTCCAGCACTCTGGGGAATGCGCAGGGTTCATCTTATGAAGTCTGTGTGGGGTGAAGTATGCCCTGTGGACAATTTTAAATTGCACCAGTCTGTCTCGAACCGAGACCAGGGTGCTAAAGGGAAGGTCCCACACATCATCCCAGTCATCAGTGTCCAACGTGGGAATGTCACCCTGCCACCTGGATCGCAGCCCGTCTAGGGGAGGGAGAGACACAAAGATCAGATAGGAGTACAAATGCGAGGTGGGCTTCACATCACAGCAAAACCTAAGTGTTCTCTCCAACTCCTGCTGGGCCACGATGCATGAGGACTGTGGGAACTGTGCTGCAAATGCATGTGACAATTGGTGATACCTGAAGATATAATGTGGAGGTAAATTAAATGTGGACAAGAGCTCCGCAAAGGGTATCAACTTATTTTGCGAGACAATGTGCGACATCAATTTGATGCCGCGTCTTGACCACGCAACGGGATCTAGAAGCTTATAGAGGTGGTCCAAGGTGGGGTTCCACCAAATGGGGGCATTGGGGGAAACCTCGGAGGGTTTACACTTTTCAATGGCTAGTCCCGTCCTCCACGCCCGTAGAGTGGTAAGCATGGAAGGGGTCAGGGGGTACGGCACACGGGGGCCCCGAAACAGCAAAAACCGGAGGGCCTCCAGCGAACCGACCACCGAGGCCTCCAGGGCAGTGGAGGTGTTAGTCCCGTCTGGCCGTAGCCACCAGGCCGCGGTCACCAGCTGGGTTACTAGAAAATACTTATAACAGTCGGGGAACGCCATTCCCCCCTGCGTCCGTGGCCTCATTAACGTTGCTATCTTGTACCTTGGCGGAGAGGTGCCCCAAATGAAAGAGGAGAAAATTTGATTTAATTTGCAGAAGGAATTGGGCACCCACTGAGGGGAGTGGCGGAAGAGGTATATAAACTTTGCGACAATTTTCATCTTAAGAAGATTAACCCTCCCCCAGACAGATAATGGAAGATTGTCCCAGGCCTTATGCCTTAATTGAGCTTCTAGTAGAACTGGGGACAAATTAAGCGAAATAAAATCAGTGGCCAAGGCAGAGACATGTACCCCTAGGTATTTAAATGAGCTAACCCAACAGAGCGGGCTATCGGGCGGGGAGGTGGACCTGGCCGTCTGGTCAATCGGGAAGAGCAACGACTTGGACCAATTCACCTTGAGCCCAGTGACCGAGGCGAACATGTTCAGCACAGTCAGTGTGCCTGGCAGCGAGGGACCAGCGTCGTTTAAGAATAGTAGCATGTCGTCCGCGTACAAGGCCACCCTCTCCTCCAGCAAGCCCACACGAAGACCTCTAATAAGTGGTGAGGAGCGGAGAGCCTCCGCCACCGGTTCAATGGCAAGGGCAAAAAGGGCCGGAGAGAGAGGGCAACCATGCCGCGTTCCTCGGTAGAGCCTGAAGGGGACAGACAGTCCACCACTCAGACGCACCGAGGAGGTGGGGGCCCTGTAGAGTACCTGAAGCCATTTGATAAACAGTAGAGGAAATCCCATCCTTCGCAAAGTCTCCCACAGAAAAGGCCACTCGACCGCGTCGAAGGCCTTTTCGACGTCTAATGAGGCCACAGTCCTCGTTCCTACATTTATGTGTTGGGTGTGTATGTTGGTGAAGAGCCTCCTGAGGTTCACATCTGTGGACCTCCGGGGCATGAAACCCGTCTGATCTGAGTCTATTACAGTGGGCAGCATGGGATATAGCTGAAGGGCAAGAAGTTTAGTTAGGATTTTAAAATCAGTGTTAAGGAGAGCAATGGGTCAGTACGAAGCGCACAGAGATGGGTCCTTGGGAGGTTTGTATATCAGCGTCAAGTGTGCATGGTACATGGACACAGGGAGATTCCCGTCTGTCAGGCTTGAAGTGTATAGCTGGGCCAGCAGGGGGGCCAAAAGGCCCACGTGTGCCCTGTAGAAATCCAGCGGGAGCCCGTCTAGACCAGGCGCCTTGCCCGGTGGGAAGGACTGGATGGCATTCTGCACCTCTAGGGCTGTAATCGGTCGAACCAGAGCCTCCCTCTCCTCATCTGAGAGCCAGCCCAGCGCTAACGGGTCCATCAAAGCTTTTAGGGTCTCGGGTCGGAAGTCTGTGGGCAAACTGGAGGAATATAATATCCTATAAAAGTCACCAAAGGTCTGGAGGACATCCTGTGGGGAGGACACAGTTCCACCCCCAGGAGTCTGAAGGAGAGAGATTGTCGTGAGGGGTTGGTCATGTTGGGCCATCATAGCCAGCAGGCGGCCGTTACGGTCCTCTTGCTCAAAGGCCCACAGTTTGCCCTTGTGGATCTCCAGGCGCGTTGCCTCTGCCAGGTGCAGATGCATGTCCCGTTGGGCCGCCATCATTAGATCAAAGTGATCCGAGGTGGGGTCCGAATTGTACCTGTCGGTGCTGTCAGTAGTGATTTGTTCCAACTCCCGGGTCCGGGCTGAATGTTGTTTCTTGACATTGGCTATGGAGGAGATGTATTGCCCTATAGTGTAGGCCTTAAAGGTATCCCAGACAACCTCAGGGGAGGAAGTTTCTTCATTATGTTCCCAAAACTCAGAAAGTAGAGGGGGTAAGGCATCAGCTATGTCAGGATGAGTGACCCATTGTGCGCCCAGCCGCCAAAGCGTAGCACTGCGCGATGTCGGAGAGCGGAGCTCCACCACCAAAGGACTGTGGTCCGACAGACAGCTTGGAAGATAGTCCGCCCCCAACACATCCGCTAACAGTGCGGGGTTGGAGAAGGCCAAATCTATCCGGGACGCGGTCTTGTAGGAAGCCGAGAAGCACGAATAAGCCCTCGTCCCTGGGTGCTTCCATCTCCAGATCTCTTCCAGACCCACCGCCTGAGCCCAGGCAGGCAGGTCCAGGGATCTATGTTTAAGCGGCACAAGCCTGTCCAGATCATGCGACAATATGGCATTGAAATCACCTATTACCAGAACCTTCCCGGGACAGAACGGTGTGATCTTATCCATCACCTCGTATAGTAAGGCAGGTGAAAAAGGGGGGGATGTATAAGTTGACAATGATGTATCTCTGTGCCCAAAGCGTGAAGACCAATATCACATATTTACCTAGGGGGTCTGTACGGACCTCCTCAATCACGCAGGGGAAATTTTTATGAATAAGGATCGACACACCCCTGGCATATGTAGAATAAGTAGCATGTATCGCCCGTTGTACCCATGGCTTCTTAAGAGTTAGGATCTTGCTGCACATGAGATGAGTCTCTTGGAGTAGAATAAGTTGGGGCGAGCGGGATTTTAGGTATTGAAAAAGGGTGGCACGTTTAAATTTAGAATTAAGGCCTCTGACATTCCAGGAGAGAATGGTGAATGAGTCAAGCGAGCGGTCAGCCATCTGGTGGAGTAGGCAGAAAATAAAAGGGATAACTAACCAGATACACCCCAGAGCACCCCAGGAGCAGCAAGATCCCAAGCACACAGCACTGCATAACATAAACACTTGAGCATGGCATATTCAAAAAACAGTAAAAGGCATTGAGCGTAGTAAACAAAACGAACAATAAGAAGAACAACATTCCCAGGCACTGGGTGCCTATCCTACTATGTCCCGGCCCTCTAACAATGGTCATGAGGGGCGAGAATAGTTTCTCCCCAAAACGGTCAAAAAAGGTGTAAATGAGCCCCTAAAAATTGGGGGCCCTACACAACAGGCGCCAGGTCGCCTACTCCCATACCCGGGCAGCGGGTATAGCACAGACCAACGGTCAGTGTCCAGGGGCTCTAGAGAGCAAGGGTGTCAAAGCACAAAAAAGGTGGGGAAGAAAAACAAAAGGGGGGCGATTTTCACAGGGGGGGGGTAGCAAACCTGGATTGCCACCACGTCCGTAGGCCGAGAAAGTGTGTATCCTAGTTTGCGCACTGAGCAGCCACCGCTCCTATGGACCACAAGAGGACTGATTCCCAAACATGACAGTGCGCAGCGGCCAATTCCCAAAGTCAATTAAAGAGGAGAGAGCCCATGGAGGGTCGGGGACACATAGGAGAAAAGAAAAAAACATATAGGGTACGGGCATAAGGGAGCAGGGAGAAGGCAGCGGAACCCAAATCAGGTATCAGGGAACACAGCAGCCAGCCCGGCAGGCCCACACACCCGCCAGCATATGGAGTGGGGGGGGGGAGGGGGGCAGCTCCGGTCACCGCAAAAACAGGCATGAATGTCACACAAGAAAAAAAAACAAAATAGGATGGATCAAAGGGATAGAAAGTCAATACAGGCACAAGGGCAGCGTCGGAAGGGGAGCAATGACGGCTGATGCGCCAGGTGAGGGGAGGCAGACATCACAGGGGAAGTCGACAGGGCAACAAAGAAGGGTACTTGCAACGAGGTGGAGTCCTTCAGCGACCCTCCAGCCACAACATGGCCGCCTCTGGATCCATGAAAAAGCGTGTGCGGTCCCCGTCAATCACCCGCAACTTGCTGGGATAAAGCAGGCTGAATTTGAGGCCTTGATCTCGCAGGCATCTCCTCACCTCGGTGAAAGAGCGACGCCGGTGCTGCACCTCTGGGGAGTAGTCAGGAAATAACATGATCTTGGCCCCGTTGTAGAGTAGGTCCCGCTTCTCCCTGGCAGCAGAAAGGATATGATCCCTGTAATTTAGCAGGCGGAGGAGGAAAGGCCGAGGAGGAGCTCCTGGAATCGGAGGCTTGGGGAGGGACCCTGTGGGCCCTTTCCACAACAAACGTAGGCAGCATGGCTGGCAGGCCCAGGAGGGTGATCAGGAAGGTTTCTGTGAATTCTGCAGGCCTGAGGCCTTCCGCCTTCTCAGGGAGGCCAAGGACCCTGATATTATTTCTCCTGAGCCTATTTTTGGTGTCTATGGACTTCTCCTGCAGGGCCTTGACTTGGAGTTGCAAGGCATGTAGGTCTCTGGAGTCGGCCTGTGTGGAATCCTCCAGCTGAGAAATGCGGCCCTCCGCCTCCGTGAAGCGGGCCCTAAATTTGTCCATGTCATGGCGGATCAAGCTGACATCCGCAACTAGGTGGTCTATTTTGACCATTACCGAGTCCCGACCCTCCTTGATGGCCGCCAGGAGCTCAGCATGCGAGGCGGCATGGGATGGCTGCGGATTAGGGGAGGCTGGAGAGGCAGCCAACATCTCTTGTGCGGGGAGCCTCGTGGGCAAGATGGCCGCTGCGACTCGGTCCCCGCGGAGGAGCGTAGCTTACCCGGAGACATCGGAGGAAGCCTCGGAGTGCCGGGTGCCTTCTTTCGCCCCAGGGTGTCGGGCTGGCAGTTGCTGGAAGAAGGAATCCACGCTGAAAACAGGCCAGGATAATGGTAGGAGCGGAGCTCAGCTAGCACACGTCTGCTCCCGTTCACATCCCGGCCACGCCCCCAACTGAATACTTTTTTTAAAATGACAGATCCCTTGGAGACTACCTATGCTAATGCTGAGTGACTATCCTGTTATGCTGACTGAATATCCTTTTCCTCCTCACTGATCTTGCTGATAGCTAGTAAGAAAATTTTTGTTTCTGGGCTCCACCACCAGTGCCTAAGGCCCAATTTTTGTGCCCCTGTTTAACAGGGCCGTCTAATAAAATGTTTTGATGCAATACTTTGCATGTTGCTCTTTGCTGCGCTCCAATTACAGTATCTGTGAGGGGTTGCAGTGTTGTGTTGTGCCTAAGGCCAAATTTGTCTGCCCCTGTTTAACAGGGGCGTCTAATAACAATTTTTGATGCAATACTTTGCATGTGGCTCTTTGCTGCGCTCCAATTACAGTATCTGTGAGGGGTTGCAGTGTTGTGTTGTGCCTAAGGCCCAATTTTTCTGCCCCGGTTTAACAGGGGCGTCTAATAACAATTTTTGATGCAATACTTTGCATGTGGCTCTTTGCTGCGCTCCAATTACATTATCTGTGAGGGGTTGCAATGTTGTGACACCGCCACCAGTGCCTAAGGCCCAATTTTTCTGCCCCTGTTCTAGTACTTTTCTTTGTTTGATTCTTTTCTAATTTGAGTTCATTCTAGCTTTCTCCTACGTTATCATAGTGTCATGTTTATTTTCCTGTACTAAATACTCATCATTGTCCATGTAAACACCACAAATCTAGATTTGTTCTTTTAGGCAGCATTGATATAATAAGAAGCCACACATTGTTGAGTATCCAAAAATATTTATTGTATCACACTTAAAATGTGTCATTTTTATTTTTTCAAAAAATATCTTGATAGAAATTCTTTAATTTTTTTTTTGTCAAGAAATATATTTTTGCTTTGAAATACTTGTCTACATCTATTTTTTTTTATTAATTTTTTATAAACCCTCCCCAGCACATCAATGAGATTCTTCAGTTTTTGGTCCACCTTTCGGTTTTTCTTTATAATCTTCTCTAAGGCGAGGTTTGTGTCCTCTATTTCTGCCCTGCAGGACATGATCTCCCCAATTAGGACATGGGCACTATAGGTGTCCAATCTGCCCCCAACAGCTCGAACACCTCCTGAAATTTGGAAAAAAAACATGTATTACAATTATGTAGGCCTACATGTATTACCTGAAGCTGTGCTGTATGACACTGACCTGATGTGGTGGCATTTTCCACTTCCTGCACATCCAGCGAGGGTGGGGCTTGGCTCAGTGTGGGGTTGGTCGGCTCCACTGCTGCAGCTTTATTGCGCCCTATGAGATTGTAAAAAAAGGGATACATGAATCAAAAAGATTAGAGGCCTGAAAGAGGAATATCAATCATTCTTTTTATAAAGTGTGGTACAATTGTCTGTTTTTACAATCCTTCTAAGCTTAACACAGGATTTTATCCATTACCAAAGATGCTGCATTTCTCTATCTTTGGCCAAGTTTCCTACATGGAAAAACACCAAGTATCCACTGTATGACACCCTAACTAGGTTGTTCTTGTGGCCAACACTCAGTGCCGATCCTGACCTCCCTGGGGCCCGAAGCAAAATGACATGGCACATTAAAAATGAGAAGCGGGGGGCGCTGACGACAGTGACATGTCACATTAAAGAAAGTTGAGAAGTGGGGGGAGGGGGTGTTCTGCTGTCGGAAATGACATCTTACATTAAATTGAGGAGCAAGGGGTGCTGACTTCTTGCCTATTCTCCCATGCAGCCTGCGAGTTGAGAAGCGGGGTGAGGGGGTGAATATGACTTCTTACCAGGCGGGGCCTCTAGTTATTTGGGGGGCCCTTCGCAGCTTTGCGGGGCCCTAAGCGGCTTGCATAGTGAGCCATGCCAACCATTGTGCTACTGAGTCCATATGTGTAATCAACTGCTGTGCTGAGCATACTCTCCTTTTACTGTATATTGACTTAAGTTGGATTATTTAAATCTAGTTAATAACACATCTACATTAAATAAAAAATTGGTCTCACATAAAAAGATCTTAAATAGAATGAACAACCAATTAATATGCCCACAAACATGAACCTTGAGACATCTATTCTTGAACTGTATATATACACAACCTGAAATAAAAAACACATGCCGCAAAATAATGAAAACAAATATTCAGAGTACACATGAAAATTACTTACGTCTTCTGAGGACTCTTCGAATTCTCTCCATCTGGTCCGGCTCTCGGATTTTCAAATCAGACCATCTCTTGCGCAACTGCTCCCTGGACCTCTGCACCCTGAATTTTGCATGGATAGTCCTCCGTACCTTCTCCATGATCTGGGCCTTGACTTTATTTGGGTTCTTGTAAGGCCCTTTTTTGCAGTCGTAGTCCTCCTTTTTAAGAATAGCCACCATATCAACCATCCCGTCGAAGGTCATGTTGGTGGCTTTGTACCTCCTGCTCCTCCTGGTGTGTGCCTGGCCTCTCTCCTGCCTGGTTGCAGCTTGCTGTCTCTCCTCCATCAGGTCTTCAGACTCTCTTCACCGTCTTGCATTGACCGACTAAAAAGGGGCATGGCAATCACTAGAATGATCGTCATGGGCGGGGAAACGTGCGGAGCTTCTCACATGCGCAGTGTATAAAGGGATATTGCGTGAATGAGAAGGTCGTTCACAGTCAGTAGAAAACGTTGGAAAAACGATCGTGCAGTACGACGATACGAAACTTGATTTTTGGACTTTATGTGGATGAGTGGATGAGTTTGTGCGTTAGATATGGGGAGGAAGCTAAGGCTTGACTGACATTAGCTTTTTTTGCTTAATTTTGACTTTCAGGAATAATGGAGGCCTTCAGAGAACAGGAGTTCGTCACAGAATTTGTTCAAAGGGGGCCCGGATGGCAACCCCCCTTTTTTCTAGAATTTTTATTTCCCCCCCAAAAAATGTATTCAGCCAAGATCTGGCATTGTAATGGCCCCCCCCCAACCCTAAAATAATCGACATATTGTTGCCAGTTGCCACACAGCACGTGCACTTTGGGGGGCCAAGCCTGTATGGACAGTCTCACGGGCCACCACCACTGGAACATCAGTGGCCTCATCAGGCACAAGTGTCATGTAGTTTGTTGATGGTCTCTTTAGGAAATTGTGCAAAATGCATGAGCAAAGTATGACATGGTTCAGATTCTACTTAACAAACCTACAGTCCTTATCTTGTTTGCAACGCCTGTATACTGCTGTTCAAAGTATATAGGGCCAAAAGTTCTTGTCAGGGCCGATCCTCGCTATAGGCTCACAAAGCTGCAAACGGCCCCCAAATTACTAGAGGCCCCGCCTGGTGAGAAGTCATTTTCGCACCCTCACCCCGCTTCTAAACTCGCTGGCTGGCCTGAGTCATTTACGACAGCAGAACACCCCCTTCCCCCGCTTCTCAACTTTCTTTTTTTTTTTAAATCAGATATTTTTTATTGAGAAAAGCAGCATATAAAAACATATACAAAAATTTTCACTTTTTTTCCCCTTTTTTCCCTTCCCCTCTATTTCCCTCTTTTTTTTTAGAGAGAACATTGCAAAATATATTACAACACAAATTTCTCCTATCTTCAATAGTACAGAGAAAACAATACCGCACTATCCTTTCCCCTGTCCTACATTTTTTAAATTCCATATATCCATACACATTTATACTATAATATGGGGGCTATCCCCCCAAAAAACTATACAATTACTCTCCACACACGCTTCTCGTAATCAGTAATGGGTCCCACCCTTCTCACCTGCTAATTAGTAAAATCCCCATTCCTTTTCACCATCTAGGCCTGCCCAGTAACCACTGCATCTCTGTCTCCAAATTTTGCGCCAGCCGCAGTGGTACCAGACCTGGCGTACTCAGCCAGGGATCCCATATGTTCTCGAACTTCCCCGGGCTACCCCGATGCTTATATGTAAGTTGTTCCCTAACGAGGGAATCATTTACCGATATAATCCACTCTGCCCGTGTGGGGGCTGTCGGAGACAACCATTTCCTAGCAATAAGTTTCCTGGCCAGAAACAGGACCCTAAAGATAGCAATATAAATGTTTGGCGTGAATAGCTCTTCATCTAGCCATCCCAACAAGCAGAGTTTAGGATCAATAGGTAACTGAAGACTCCATATGTTATTAATAGTAGCCACCGCCGCCGCCCAGTAACGCTGCAACTTCGGGCACCTCCATAGCATGTGCACAAGTGTCCCGTTGTCCACCAAGCAACGGGGACAAAACGGGTCATCCCTTCTACACGATTTATACAACTTTTCAGGTCTACGGTATGTACGGTGAATAATAAAGAGCTGGGTAAGCTTCTGAGTTGATGACAGCGATACCTTAAGAACATTACCCAGTATTGCATTCCACTCCTCATCAGAAATATGTCCTATGTCGTCCCCCCAGCCAGTTCTACATCTCAAAGTCATTGCCCTAGAGGCATGTCCAAGAAGGGAGCCATACAGGGACGATATTTGTCCTTTCCTAGAGGAAGCCATAGTTAACTTCATAAGCACTACCGGTCTGGTAAGTTCCCATGTGGAGATTATGGCCTGCGCCGTGATGGCATGTTGTAGTTGTAAATATTGAAAAAAGGACGTATTAGGCAGATCAAATTCCGCCCTTAGGGACTGAAAATCCTTAAGTACGCCTCCACTGTATAATTGTGAAATATACTTTACCCCCCGTCTCTCCCAATTAAGGACATTTTGTAATTTATTGAGCTCTGGGTAATTGCTGTTCTTCCATATACGTGACCAATTAGTGTATCCTATATATTGCAAATACTGTTTGGTTTTATTACAGATCTTATCTATAAGTAGTAAAGTTGGGTACTGGTCCGCTGCACCCAGTTCCCCTGCCTCTATACATTCCACCAGATTATCCCCAGTTACCTGCGTACATATTATATTAGAACTCTGGAGGACTCTGGACGTGACCATCCTGTCAATTGTTGTAGCTGTGCTGCAACAAAATACAAAAATGGGTTCGGTACTGCTAAACCTCCCAAGTCCTTATTCTCCTGTAAAGTTTCCAGTTTAATTCTTGGGACCTGTTTCCTCCATATTAATGCGCGGAATAAAGTATTACATCGTTTAAACACATGGGCAGGTATCCAGATGGGGGCATTATGAAGCACGTAGAGTAGCGGGGGTTCCAGATCATTTTGATCAAGTTGCAGCGCCCAACAACGGACAGCGGCAACTTGATCCAGCTAATTGTTTTTTCCTGACATTTTTTAAGAACCGGTTCCACATTCAACTTAATATATTGATCTAAGTTGGTATGCACCATAATACCCAAATACTTAAATGTATCTACAACTTTAATTTGATCAGCAATCTGTGGCAAAGGCCCCAGAAGCGGGTCCAGTGGAAGGAGATTTATCCCAGTTAATTTTGAAACCCGAAAAAGTTCCAAAGGTGTAAACCAGTTCCATAAGCTGGATCAAGGATTCACCCGTATCACCCAAAAACAGCAGCGCATCGTCTGCATATAGTGCCAGTTTGTCTTCTAATTCTCCCCGTCTAAAACCCTGTATACCTGGATTTCCCCTTATATCAGCCGCCAAGGGCTCTATAGCCAGGGCAAAGAGCAAGGGAGACAGGGGACATCCCTGCCTCGTTCCCCTTTGTAAATCAAAAGAGAATGAAAGGGTATTATTTATCCGAATGCACGCTTTTGGTGCTTTATACAATAGTTTAATCCAAGAAATTATACCCTCCCCCAAATTAAACTTCTCCAAAACTCTCCACAGGTACTCCCACTCCACACTATCAAAAGCCTTAGCGGCGTCTAAAGAGAGTATAGCGCTATTTCCCTGGTTATCCGTAGGGATCTGTATATTACAAAAAAGTCGTCGCAGATTATCTGCCGTAGATCTATTTGGTATGAAGCCGGACTGGTCCGGGTGCACTAGTGCAGTCACCACTGCCGAAAGTCGCATAGCAATACCCCTCAGTAAGGAGTTTCAAATCCGTGTTCAACAGTGAAATAGGTCTGTATGAATCGGGATTGTTAGGTTCTTTCCCTGATTTCAATATTACTAACACTACAGCCTCATACATAGATCCAGGCAAATAATCTGAGTCAAGTGCATGTTCAAGCATATGGAGTAACTCCGGTAGGAGTACTCCACAAAACTTTTTGTACAGTTCAATTGGCAACCCATCATTGCTCGGGGCTTTTGAATTTGGGAAAGTAGCTAACGCTGTCTGAAATTCTTCAAGTGTGAGTGGTGCATTGAGGTACTCCCTATCCGTCTCCTTAAGTTGGGGGAGTGTAATAGACTCCAAAAAACGCGTCAAGTCATCTATTGGGTATGTCACTTTAGATGAGTATAAATCTTGGTAGAAGGTATAGAACTCTTTCAGTATAGAGGGTGTATCCGTAACGGTCAGTTGTGTTGCTGTCATAATACTGTGTACCACTTGAGGTGGCTGCTTTGACCTAGCTATCATAGCCAACATATGACCAGTTTTTCCCCCTCCTCAAAATAGGTTTGGGAGGTGAAAAACCTCTTATTATCAGCTTGCTGTAGATGAATAGTACGATAGAGTTTTTGTGCATCTGTCCACTCCCTCCCATGTTCGGGGGTGGGGTCCAACAAATACAGCTCTTCTGCCTTTTCCACCGCCTTTTCAGCATCATTGGCCCACTGCCTATTCCTCGTTTTAATAAAACGAATTTCCTTTATACACATCCCCCTAATAAAGGCTTTTAACGTGTCCCATACCACTCCAGGTGCAGTTGATGATTTGTTATCCTCCAAAAAATATTGGATCTGCCTCCGCATGCTCTCTGTATCAGTAAATAATTGCAGCCACAAAGGGTTCATTTTCCAGTGCATCGGGAGACATGCTTTATGGAGGTCCAAAGAGAGCTGCACCGGGGAGTGGTCTGACAGACCCCTGGCCAAATACGTCACCACTGGATCAAAGGGAAATGTTAAGTCATTACCCAGGGCAAAATCTATGCGAGACAGTGTAGAGTAAGACAGAGAGTGACAGGAAAACTGGGCCTGAAAAGGGGACTTACATCTCCACAGGTCTACCAGTCCCAGCTCAGTCACAAATCTAGCAAACGGATTGTAGGCCCTAGGGCCCTGTGGAGAGAACTTTTTATGTATATCCAAAGATATATCCATTGTGCTATTAAAATCCCCAAGGACATATACAGGGAGTTGGGGATGTTTGGCCAGGAACCTAGCCAAACACTGTAATACCATCAGCGAGAAAGGTGGCGGTACATATACATTTGCAATGACACAGAGGCAAGATTCCCACTTCCCCATCAAAAAAATAAACCTGCCCTCGGGGTCCACAAGCACGTCCTGCTCAATAAATGCAGTAGTTCTAGCGAACAATATGCTAACCCCCCTAGAATATCTAGTATGAACCGAGTGATACTGCACAGGATATTTAGACATACATAACAATTGGGTAGTATCATCAGTTAGATGAGATTCCTGCAAACATATGATAGTGGGGTTTTGTTGCGAGAAAAAAGTAAACAAGGCAGTTCTTTTTGTAGGGTCATGCAGGCCCCTAACATTCCAAGATAAGATTGTATCTACCTGCTTCCCCATGGAAAAAGTCAAATAAATTTATACACAGCAAAAACAAGAAACAAAACAAAACAAAAACACACAAAAAGGAAGTTCCCCTCCTTTTTTTCCCCTTCTTTATGCCATACCTAGTGTACCCAATATACTTATACTCCATTACCTCCGTGTACATATACATATATACACCCATCTATACACGCACCACCACCCATACATACATATTCATATATTTTTTCTTTAAATGTGCTATTAAGGCCCAACTTTAAATTTTTCCAACATACTGTTTGTGCTTACTCCTTTTAAATATATTATCTGTATTATCTATATTAATTTCCTCTTTACCAAGTTTTGTGCCATTTGTGTATATACGTGTTTTCCACTCAGTGTAATCAAGTTCTCCCCAGTGTACTATGTTTGAATACTTCCCCCCCTTACTACTCTCCCTCCCCCTCCCCTTCCCACCCCACTCCTTCCTAGGTAATCCATATGGGCCTTTTTTGTGATCAATTCACACATAGAATTTCCCACGCAGGGGTTCTTCTCCAGTACAGTTCACAGAAATAAAATGCCAAGCCTCCTGGCTCCTAGGCTTACTTAGCCTTGCCGTACCTGCTAACCTGGCCCACTCCTGGCCTCAACAGGGTTCTCCAGCCTACTGTCTCCCAGACTTCAGGACTTCCTTCAGCCCCCCTTTGGACTCGCTAGCCACCTCAGGTCTAACAGCCTCCCAGTCCATCAGACACGAAGTCCCCCCACACCAGGGATGTAGTCTTCTAGGGCAGACAGCTTTCCACACACAGTGGCCCAGATTCAGCATAGCTTGCGCTATATTTGCGGGGGGAGCAGGGCAACGTCCAGCGCCATTCACGAAGCACTTACGCAAACGCCGTGAAATTCAAATTTCACGGCGCGGGAAGGCCGGCTATACTTTAGCATTGGCTGCCCCTACTATTAGAAAGGGCAGCCTTGCGCTAAAGTTGCCGTACGGAAACTCCGTACCTGGCTTGCAAGGGGCCCGCGCAAGCTTGTGAATCAGTGGTAGTATGCAATTTGCATACTACACGCTGATACACAATGGGAGCGCCCCCTAGCGGCCCCCGCAAGAATGCAGCCTATAATCTGCGAGGCAAAGGAGCCTTATGCCGCGAAGATTTTAGGCTGCAGCCGGTGTAACGAGGTTCCTGAATCAGGAGCACTCGTTACACCGGAGCAAGTAAGCAATTGCGCCGTGTAACTTATGGTTACATGGGCGCAATTGCTTCTTGAATCTGGGTGTCAGGACCGTTAAGGTAAGTACTCACCGAGACCGAGATGCCGAGGGTGGCTACCTTTGCGACTCTGTGCACCTCACCCTCTGGAGATGGAGACAGCGAGGAGGGGCACAAAGAGGCACCGGCTGCCGGCAGCGGAAGATGATAGCTGGAAGTCACTGAAGCTATGATTCAGAAACACCAAGGGAGCTGTAGCAGATGAGGTGAAGATGCCGGTGCAAATCAGAGTCCACGGGTTTGAGAGCCTGATCAGGTCAAGCAGGAAGTCCAGGAAACAAGCCGAATGGTCAGGGGTTCCAGAAGGTAGAGAGTCCAAAACGGGAAGCCAGGGATCAAAGGAATGGAGATGGAAGCGGGTCCAGTAAACAAGCCAGGAGGTCAAAGCGTAGGAGAAGGCAAAGAGTAGTCAAGTCCAAATCCGGGTCAAAACAGGCCAGAATACAGGTAATCTTCCAAGGTACTTCAGGTAAAGCTGACAACGAACCAGCAATTAGCAAGGAGGAAGGGGCTGGCTTAAATAGGCCGCTCAGGCCACTGATTGGTCCAAAGTAACATAGGTTCAGCACCAGGCTCCAACGGACAGCAAGTAAAGTAATACTTGAGCAGTGGCTCAGAGGCAAAGAGCTGGACTTATAATGGATAGGTCCTAGGTTCAATTCCACCCAGAGCCAACTGGGGAATGTGACCGTAAAGGGCAGTGCCCTGACACTGGGCCAGTGTTTTGAACCAGCAGCCAGCTGCACACACTCCACCTTCCTCTCTTCTGCTCTCACCAGTCCCTCATTATATGCACCTGGGCACCCAACCTGCTGGTTATTCACAAGACCTGGACACAGGGTTGAAGATCCCATCCTGCCCAAGTCTCTGCAGGATCTCCAAACTACACAGCCCCATCCGAACTTAGAAAAACCCGGAGAAAGCTGCCAAAACAGTTTTCTCCGTTTCAAAACTATGCTGTGTAGTTCTGCAGTCCGCTGACATGCAGACTCTGGGCCATATTCTCAAAGAAGTTACGCCGGCGTATATGGAGATGCGCGGCGTAAGTGTAAAGATGCGCCGTCGTATCTATGCGCCGTAGTCACAGAACCAGATACGCCAGAAACAAGGCTTCTCTCTTCTTAAGTTTACGCAGCGTAGGCGTATATTTCCGCTGATGGCATCCTACGCTGCCATAGAATTAGTATTCAAATATGCAAATGATGTAGATGCGCTGATTCCCGAACCTACGCGCGATCGGCGTAGGCTACACGCTGTGCGCGTAAGACGAATGGCCGGCCTAAAGTTACCCCTCATAAAGCACGGGTAACTTTTGCTCCAGACCTGAGTAAGTCAGCTTGAAAGCAAATACAGCAGCACCATCCCGGACGAGCTGAGCAACCACACTTATAGGACAACATATTCGTATGCCAACATGCCAGGGGCAGGCGTGGTCTTAGCACTTCTAGTGTGTGCAGAGGCCGAGGCGCGTAGAAGGAGGAGGGCACGTAAGAGGGCACGTGAGAGGATATACCCACCGCGCATTAGCCTCTTTGGCATGGGTGATTTGGAGGTGTATCGCCGTTTCAGATTCAGCCTTAATGCCATCCTGGAAATTACCAGAGACCTACAGGATGACATCACCAGCCCAACACACCGCTCACATGCAGTGCAGCCACTGGTGAAGGTCCTGGCAGCATTGCATTTCCTGGCCACTGGTTCTTTTCAAAGAACAAGTGGAGACGTAGCTGGGATATCACAAACCAGCATGAGCAGATGTGTGCACCAGGTTGTCCCTGCAATCCTCAGACGCATGTCCCACCACATCATCAAACCCACCCAGGAGGACCTGCGGCTAAAGGCAATGCGTGAGTTCTGCCTAATTGACGGATTCCCACGCACTGTGGGGGCCATTGATTGCACCCATATGGCACTACAGCCCCCCCATGAGACAGAGCACATTTATCGCAATCGCAAGCATTGGCATTCAATCAATGTACAGGTGATAGTGGATGCCCATGGCCTCATATGGCACGTCCGTGCCAAACACCCAGGATCCAGCCATGACAGCTTCATATTCCGTCAAATTCGAACAGAACGTGTATGGGGACAGCTGGCTGGTTGGTGAGTGACATGGGTGTCAGGCATGACTGTCCCCCCCCATGATGCAGACATCACGAGGGGCACATGCATGACTGACATCCTCCTGTCTTTTCCCTTCCAGGTGACTCTGCATATGCACTGGGACCCCATCTCATGACCCCATTCCGGAACCCCCAAACCCCAGGAGAGAGAAGATACAATGAAGCACACGCATGTACCCGTTGAGTGGTGGAACGCACATTTGGCCTCCTGAAGTCCCGTTTCCGATGCCTGGATAAGACTGGGGGTACCCTGTTGTATTCCCCAAACTTCGTGTGTCAGATCATCGCTGCATGTTGCGTGCTGCACAACTTTGCAGTGAGAAAGGGCCTGCAGATTGACCTACGTGATGACCTGACCCCTGAACCAGACAATCCCCCCCTAACCGAGGGTACCCCATCTGCTGATGGTACAGCAGTCAGGAGATGTCTCGTGGAACGAATCTTTGAATGTTAAACACACACATTAAACATGGCACAATGAGAATGCACGCATGCACACCACTGTGGTCCCTAGCACACACACCCCACATGCACATCACATTGGATTAGACCGAAGTACCCCACATGGTACTAGGGAGCAGCAACGCCGCGTCAAGGCCCCAATGATGTTGCTGTCCATTCATACGGACCTGGTGAGAACTTATCCCCAGCGACCGAGGGTGACACCCCTTATTGGCAGGAGTGTCACCCCACATTCACACACCATTCACACTGTACTCTGCACTACTGCCTGTGTGCAGCACCAAAAAAAAAAGCTCTTAATCAGAGCAAATAATATAAAAAAAAGCTCTTAATCAGAGCAAATAATATAAAAAAAGCTCTTAATCAGAGCAAATAATATAAAAAAAGCTCTTAATCAGAGCAAACATAAGTTAAAAAAAATCACTTGCCCCGGCGCGGGCTACGCCTGGTGCCCAGGTTCCTGGCCCTCACTTGCCTGGGGGGAGCCTCAGTTGGGGGGGTGGGGCATCAGGTGGAGGAGCATCCCCAGGTCCCTCCCTGGCTGCCTGTCTGCCCTCCAAAGCCACCGCTATGCGGGTAAGCACAGCCTCCAGGGAAGCTGTCTGGGCCTCCTGGGAAGCTGTCTGGGCCTTTACAGCCACTCGAAGGCACCTGACCTCCCCCACAAGTTCAGCTGTGGTATTCTGAAGCTCCCCCAGGCTGGTGACTGTGGCTACGCTGTTTCCAGCGACATCTTGAAGAGCATCCGGTACTGCTCCCGAGGAGGCCAGGCTGTTGGATAGGCGCCTCAACTCCACCACGAGTTCCCCCATATGGCGGCTCTGTTGGTCCTGCTGCCTGGCAAGATTTTCTTGCAGCACTCCTGCCGCACCCCTTGTCTTGTGTGTCGCCTTCCTGGGGACAGGAGTGGCTGGGGCCCTTGCATAGGGGGAGGACCTTGAGGGGCTGGAGATGAGGGGGATGGGACAGGAGGGACTGGAGAGGGTGTTGGAGGACCCTGAGGGGCTGGAGATGTGGTGGGTTTGGGATTGTCCTGCCACCACATGAGAATCCTCCAAAAAGAGGAACACCTCCTGATCTGTGTGGACCACCTCCTCAAACACCTCCTGCGCGGAGGACTGCCCACTCCCCTCCACCAAGGCCTGTTGGCTTCCCAGGGGGTCAGCCACAGAAGCAGGATGCTCAGGGGATGATGGCGTGGGACGGCCACTGGCAGCAACAGATGGCCCAGCTCCCTCCTGCACACCTGTGGATGACACAAAACATTCACATGTTGGTGGACCCACACACTTGTCACATGTCCCACCCCCCCCAAACATGCTACACACCAGATAGAAGATAAAACACACTTACCTGTCCTCATGGGCGGCTCACTTGAGTCGTGGCCCTCCAGGCCCTCCACCTGCTCCCTCTGAAGGCATCTGGCAATCACCTGCTCCTCTTCTGTGAGCCGAATGGGACAGGGTGGCCCCCCTCCAGTGCCCCTGGAATGCTTATTAATGGTGGCAAGCTTATTCCTCACCACACCACGCAGGTCATTCATTTTTTTTTATGTCCTGGGGGGTCCTGACCTCATGGCCTAAGGCATTCACATGGGCAGCAACTCTCCTAAGGATCTCCTCCTTTTTTGTCTTGCTGGTGCTGCCACTATCTGCACCATGGAGGCGAGCATCGTATCTCTCCATCGCAGAGACAATGATGGCCCTCTCATCTGGGGTGAAGTTTTTTTTTCTTCTCTCCTTCCTGGGTCCAGGCATTGCAAAGCTTAAATCTCCAAATCACGGACACCACCAACAGAATAAATGGAGTCACTTTGCGATCGTTGGGCGCATGTGTTGACGCTTTTATGCACTGGGCCGGCCCAACTCAGCGGGGAGTTACGCCTAATGTTGGTTTGCGCATGCGCAGAGGGCGGGGCACGTCCGGCGCATGCTCCGTTTGGTCTGGACATCATTTGCATGGGGTTACGGTTCATTAGAATGCTTCACGCCCACATCCCTCCTACCGTCACTTGCGCCGGCTTACGCCGACACATTTAAGTTGCGCGAGCGCATCGTAGGACGCATGTGGTCCGGGAATATGGAACAGCTCTCTCCAAGTTAAGCCGGCGGAGCGCATCTGAGATGCGCTACACCTGACTAAATATGCGCCGATCTACGAGAATATGGCCCATAGTGTCCATTTTTGCTCCCTTTTCATAGTGACAGGGACTCTCACTATTACAATACGTTATAAGATGAATAGTGATTAGGGACTTTTGTTCCGCTCCCATCCCCAGAGAGCTACATGGGATCATATTAGTAGATTCAGGATGTACAGTTGTGGCCAAAAGTTTTGAGTGACACAAATATTAGTTTTCACAAAGTTTGCTGCTAAACTGCTTTTAGATCTTTGTTTCAGTTGTTTCTGTGATGTAGTGAAATATAATTACACGCACTTCATACGTTTCAAAGGCTTTTATCGACAATTACATGACATTTATGCAAAGAGTCAGTATTTGCAGTGTTGGCCCTTCTTTTTCAGGACCTCTGCAATTCGACTGGGCATGCTCTCAATCAACTTCTGGGCCAATTCCTGACTGATAGCAACCCATTCTTTCATAATCACTTCTTGGAGTTTGTCAGAATTAGTGGGTTTTTGTTTGTCCACCCGCCTCTTGAGGATTGACCACAAGTTCTCAATGGGATTAAGATCTGGGGAGTTTCCAGGCCATGGACCCAAAATGTCAACGTTTTGGTCCCTGAGCCACTTAGTCATCACTTTTGCCTAATGGCACGGTGCTCCATCGTGCTGGAAAATGCATTGTTCTTCACCAAACTGTTGTTGGATTGTTGGAAGAAGTTGCTGTTGGAGGGTGTTTTGGTACCATTCTTTATTCATGGCTGTGTTTTTGGGCAAAATTGTGAGTGAGCCCACTCCCTTGGATGAGAAGCAACCCCACACATGAATGGTCTCAGGATGCTTTACTGTTGGCATGACACAGGACTGATGGTAGCGCTCACCTTTTCTTCTCCGGACAAGCCTTTTTCCTGATGCCCCAAACAATCGGAAAGAGGCTTCATCGGAGAATATGACTTTGCCCCAGTCCTCAGCAGTCCATTCACCATATTTTCTGCAGAAGATCAATCTGTCCCTGATGTTTTTTTTGGAGAGAAGTGGCTTCTTTGCTGCCCTTCTTGACACCAGGCCATCTTTCAAAAGTCTTCGCCTCACTGTGCGTGCAGATGCGCTCACACCTGCCTGCTGCCATTCCTGAGCAAGCTCTGCACTGGTGACACTCCGATCCCGCAGCTGAATCCTCTTTAGGAGACGGTCCTGGCGTTTGCTGGACTTTCTTGGGCACCCTGAAGCCTTCTTCACAAATGCAGTGGACATTTTTTTTATGGGATTAAGTTAATTTTCATGGCAAAGAGGAACTTTGCAATTAATTGCAATTCGTCTGATCACTCTTCATAACATTCTGGAGTATATGCAATTTCCCATCTCAAAAACTGAGGCAGCAGACTTTGTGAAAATTAGTATTTGTGTCATTCCCAAAACTTTTGGCCATGGCTGTATAGCGTTGCAGCATTAGAACAGTCAGATTACCATTATTAAAAGGTCACTGGGTACTTGCAGATCCTGTTTTTGAATGGTACTTTAATGGTCGAGATTTAATTATCTAGCATGGTGCTTTATAAATTGATATATGTACAATTTTTATTGATTTCTGTCATTTAAATGTGTGTTATGTGGTAATGTTTTGTTAAACACTGTGTTGAGCACAAGGGCGGACTGACCATTCGTGGCGTAATGACCAGAGTCTCTCTCTCACCGCCGCTGATTTTACCGATGTGCGAGAGAGACTCTGGTCGGACTCGGGACTGCAGTCAGATTTTCGGGGGGGGGGGCACCTCCAGGGGCAGACTGAGCCGACCCAGCCCAAAAATCTGACTGCAGTCCCGAGTCCGATCTCGCACATCGGTAAAATCAGCGGCGGTGAGAGAGAGACTCTGGTCATTACGCCACGCTGGAGGGAGGAGGTGGGTGGATCTGTGCCACTGGCTAGGGTTCCCCTGCCCTGGTTGCTAATGCCTGTGTCGCTTGGCGTGTAGCAACCAGTGACGTCACAGTCATGTGACATCGGAGGCTGGAGCCACTGCTGATGAGGAGGAGAGCCCCAGCAGTTAGAGCAGAGCCTTCTTCGTTCTCTGCCCCGAGTGTAAGTGTTGACTCCACCCACCTCCTGGCTCCATCTTCTCCACATCACAGCATGGCATGAACACAGGGAGAAGCAGTGACTGTGTGTCACTGTCAACTGATACTGCCGGCTACACAGACAGTGCAATGCAATTAATGGATCCTGATCATCTCCATTGCTCCTGCATGGGAGCCCCTCCCCCCCCCCACCAGAGCACCCAAAAAAAAGTAAGTAAAAGAATTAAAGAATGTGTAAAATTGTAAAATATTGTGTGCCATACTGCCATTATTTATGAAAAACAAATGCTGCCTTTTTAGTTTTGTTCAATCTAAACCCCTTCAGCTTCGGAAAGTTTTACCCCCGTGAACAGGCCATTTTTTGCGATACTGCGATGCGTTACTGTAACTGACTGACAATTGCGGGGACGTGCAACGCTGTACCCAAGTAAAATGTATGTCCTTTTTTTCCACTAATAGCACTTTAGGTGATATTTTATTTTTTGCAATATAAACAAACCGACAATTTTTTTAACTTTTTGCTATAAAAAAAACATCTTCCTCAATTTAGGCCAATATGTATTTTGCTACATATTTTTGGTAAAAAAAATCCCAATAAATGTATATTGCTTGGTTTGCACAAAAGATATCGCATCTACAAAATAGGGGATAGATTTATGGTATTTTTATTTATATTTTACTAGTAAAATCAGAATTTTTTTAGCGGGACTACAACATTATGGCGGACAGATCGAACACCTAACTGACACTTTTTGGGGACCAGTGACACTAATACAGTGATCAGTGCTAAAAAATATGCACTGTCACTTTACTGAAACTGTCTGGGAAGAGTTAACATCAGGGGTGATCAAAGAGTTAACTGTGTCCCTAGGGTGTGCTTGCTAACTGTGTGGGGATGGACTCACTAGATGAACAGAGTGATCCGTGTTCCTGGTTAGCAGGAACACAAGATCCCTCTGTTCATCTCTGACAGAACAGCGATCTGCTTGTTTACATCAGTGTACACCGCTGAAATGCAGCGGCGCTTTGCGGGTTGTTTTATCCCCTTTTCGGACACTAGCGGGGGTTAAAAGCACCCCACTAGCGGCCGAATACCTCAACAAAAGTTACGGTAAAGAGCCTCTAAAAATAGCGGCACTTTACCGCCCCAGTGTGAAAGTGGCCTAATACTGTCATCTGTACACTAAGAATGCCCCTTACATTGGTGATCAGTGGGAAGAATGTTCCTTACATTGGTGATCAGTGAGAAGAATGCCCCTTACATTGGTGATCAGTGGGAAGAATGTTCCTTACATTGGTGATCAGTGGGAAGAATGCTCCTTATATTGGTGATCAGTGAGAAGAATGTTCCTTACATTGGTGATCAGTGAGAAGAATGCCCCTTACATTGGTGATCAGTGGGAAGAATGTTCCTTACATTGGTGATCAGTGGGAAAAATGCTCCTTATATTGATGATCAGTGGGAAGAATGCTCCTTACATTGGTGATCGGTGGGAAGAATGTTCCTTACATTGGTGATCAGTGGGAAGAATGTTCCTTACATTGGTGATCAGTGAGAAGAATGTTACTTACATTGGTGATCGGTGGGAAGAATGTTCCTTACATTTGTGATCAGTGGGAAGAATGTTCCTTACATTGGTGATCAGTGGCAAGAATTTTTTAATTCCTATAATAAACATTTTTTTTGAACATTGTGTAGAGAAATTCTTTGAACGCATGCAATGTGGGTAGTGCAATATGTAGATGGGACTTTGTGTGGATGTAGATTGAACGTGGGCGGAGACACATGGGCGGAGACACAGGGGGCCCCATAATCTTCTTTTGCCCGGGGGCCCCATGAGCTGTCAGTCCGCCCCTGGTTGAGCGGCGATAGTGACTGCAGTCAGAACATGCAGGCTTGACAGTCATTGCATGTCCATTTCAGTCATCTTTAACACAGTGTAACAATATTTCCTTTCCCCTGTTTGATTGGATGCATTAATAGGCTCACATAGTGAGAGTTTGATTGTTCTGTGGTGGGACTACACAGCTTACTACATTGGTCATCGTCTCTGGTTTCTTCCCGGTAACCACCACGGACGATCACAGCTCTACGAGCTCTGGTAAATCAGAGGTTGCAAGTGTCTGTTTTCCTGCTGGCGGATCATTTTCTGAGGGTCGGACGGATGTTCATTTGGCAATGATCCCAGCCACCTCACACATATACAGAGGCTTTCAGTGATCTGGAATATGGTGAGTGCAATTCCCATAGGGAGTTTTAGAACTAGATGTGATAACGATCGAACATTCAACACAGCTGATGAATCACTCATGAACTGCTACATGCAGTTTTGTTTTAAACTTTGGTCCCATTTGGATTTACAGATCACTACTTTTTTAATGCAGCAATTTAACCGCTTGAGGCCCCCGCTATAGCCGAATAACGGCTTCAGCGCGGACCTGAAAATCCAGCAGGACGTCAATTGACGTCCGCCCCTTTGCTCGTTCCCCGCGCGCGCTCCCGGGTGTGTAGCGGGGAAATTCTGTGCTGGCCGTGTCCCTTGGACACAGCCAATCACAGATCGCCATGAACGGCCAATCAGAGTGGCCATTTGCTATGCGATCTGTGCGGCCAATGAGACATGATCTCAAATGTAAACATACAAGATCATCTCTCATTGCCGCCTCTCCCTCCTCACACAGAGACAGCGTGTGAGGAGGGAGAACAATCTGTGAGTGTTACAGTGTTACAAAGTGATACTGTGAGTAAATCAAAGTGATACTGTGAGTCATCCCAGTGCCATCCCAGTACCAGCCCAGTCCCCAAGGATCTGTGTCCACCTGTGCTAATCTGCGCAGTGCCCACCTGTGCCACCTCATCAGTGTCCACCTGTGCCGCCAATCAGTGCCCACCTGTGCCGCCAATCAGTGCCCACCTGTGCCGCCTCATCTGTGCCCACCTGTGCTGCCTCATCTGTGCCCACCTGTGCCGCCTCATCAGTGCCACCTGTGCCAATCAGTGCCCATCTGTGCAATTAGTCAGTGCACATCTGTGCCACCTCATCAGTGCCTATCTGCTCCACCAATCAGTGCCCATCTGCTCCGCCAATCAGTGCCCATCTGCTCCACCTCATCAGTGCCCATCTGCTCCACCTCCTCAGTGCCCACCTGCTCCACCTCATCAGTGCCCATCTCCTCCACCTCATCAGTGCCCATCTGCTCCACCTCATCAGTGTCCACCAGTGAAGGCTTAGCACACACCTGTGTAGTCGCATCAGCAACCATGTCAAAAAGATGCTATTCCGTCGAGGAGGCATACCAAATTCTTTCTGCCCCCAGACGAGAGCAACTCTCTCTTTCAGATTCCATTTCAATTTCCAATTCAGATTCTGAGTTTGATGTCAATTATGAGCCAGCCTTCAGTAGCGCAACACTGAGTGACTCAGAGGAGGAAGATAGCCGGCCCGCTAAACGAAGGCGTTCTGGTGAGGAGGCAGTGCCATCCACCAGCACTGCAGTGCCATCCACCAGCACTGCAGTGCCATTCACCAGCACCGCAGTGCCATCCACCAGCACCGCAGTGCCTCGGCAAGAAAGGTCAAGGACCCATGCCAGCCTTCCCTATGCCCTTCAGAACCCCTTGTGGTTTCCTCCTACTTCAGGAGAAGCCAACATTCCCCCTTTCACTGCCCAGCCAGGAATCCAGGTGGACATGGAGAATTTTTACCCAATTTTAACCTCATGTTTACAGAGGACATGCTATCCGGAATTGTGGCCCAGTGCAACCTGTCATGGACCTTGGGATGCTAAGGCCTCTTTCAGACGGAGCGGATCCGTAATTTATTCCGATCCGTGTGTGTGTCCGTCGGCTCAGCGGGGATCCCCGCTGAGCTGTCGGCGGACAGGGCGGTCCCCGCACACAGTGCAGAGACCGCCCTGTCTCTCCTCTGCTCTCCCCTATGGGGAATCGGATGAATACGGACCGTGTGTCCATATTCATCCAAACCGTTCCGCCGGACGGAAGAAAAATAGGGTTTTCTTCCGTCCGCAAAGGGGGATCTTTGCGGACGCGGATGGTTGCGGACGTTAGTGGATGCATCATCCGCTAACGTCTGCAATACCATAGGGAACCATTACAAGTCCGTAAACGGACTTGTAATAAACGGACTTGTAATAAACGGACTGTTCGTCCGTAGGTCTGAAAGGGGCCTAAAGTGTTTCTACTTGACATCTGTTACACAGGAGAGGGTAGCTAATAAATCATAATTCATGTATTACATGAGATGGGACATATTACAAGTGGTTTATTTTGTCCTGACTAGGTCAATAGGACAATGACCCTTCAATGCTTAGCTCAGGCTATTGAAATGCTAAGTGGAGCCGGCTTGTGAAATACCTTTTATTGTGTTCTGCAGGTGAATAGCTGTTGTCAGAGACGGGACGTCTCTGGGAGATAATTACCTCAACTAAATGTATTTTAGAATGTGATTGAAGTTCATTGTATGTGTATTGTATAGTGGGGAATTGCCTAGTCACCTGGTCAGGCTAAATGATTAGAGAATTGGCTCATGTTAATTATTCTGATTGCTTCGTTGTACATTATATAACGCGGTAGTAATTACCTCTTCTATATGCGGAGCCAAGCTGTCTAGATAACGTATTCTGTTACAATTAGTAATTAACTTCACTGATGTCATTATCTAAAGAAATGTGTCTTGTCAGGCCTTGTACTCACGAGCAGACATGTCCGATGAAACCGGTCCGCGGACCGTTTTCATCGGACATGTCTGCCCGAGGACTTCTGTTCGATGGCTGTACACACCGTCGAACAATACGCGGGGCGTGTCCGCGGTCTCGCCGCGTCGATGACGCGGTGTCGCCGCGACAATGATGCGGCGACGTGGGCGGGCCTGCCTTTTAAATGCTTCCACGCATGCGTCGAAGTCATTCGACGCATACAAGGGATGGCGGGCGGCCGGACATGTACGGTAGGTCTGTACAGACGACCGTACATGTCGGGGGGACAGGTTTCCAGCGGACTGTTTTAAAGCAAGTCCAGGAAACAGTTGTCCGCTGGAAACCTGTCCGATCCGCCCGAAAATGGTCCGCTCGTGCCTACACACCAAACATGTCTGCTGAAACTGGTCCGCGGACCAGTTTCAGCAGACATGTTTGGTCGTGAGTACGGGGCCTTAGGGTCGGCACCAGAGTGTCTACCTAAAATCTGTATGGAAGCCCCAGTGTGTGAAAAGGGGGTGGAGATTTCATTGTTCTTTGATTGATGATGAGCTTGTAAACTGTATATAACCAGCAAAATGCTGCCATTAAAGAGAGTCCTGTTTGAACATACATACAGCCTGCCTGGTGTGTGTTCTTAATGGGTCCGAACGGCACATAGCTGTAGTTCGGAACCTGGAACCTTGGATGACTGGACCATCAGACATTGCAATCGGCAATCTGAGCCAATAGAAGCAGAGGAGTGTCGGGAGAGCAGAACCGAGCGAGCAAGGGTCTCGTCACATTGGTTGGCAGCGGTGGGATTTGCTCTCCAGTTACTGGGACAACTCCAAACCACCACCATGAATGACCGGCTATGCAGCCTGCAGGAGAACCATGCTAAAAGACTTGCTTGAGAGCCGTGGAGGGACCGGTGGGACAAAGAACAAGGCCACCCTGATCAGTGAGCTAGCCGAGATGGATCAGAGGGATGGTGATGCAGGACGCCGGTCAGTTGAAGACTTGTTCCAGCAACGGGTTCAACGACGGGCATTATATGGTACTAACCCATCAGAGACCGTCATACAGAATACCATTAGAGACATCCAGCTGCAGGAACAGAGAGAACGAGAGCGGCAACAGAGAGAACGAGAGCGGCAACATGAGCTGAGAATTGCAGAAATACGGCAATCGGTGACAACGCCTAAAGAAGCAGCACCAAAGGAAAGAAGAGGAGAGGTACAGATACCAGTCTCCATGGAAGAGGAATTCAGAAGGAGGTTGCGAGAAAAGCAGATACAGCACAGAGGACCAGTATCAGAGGAGGTCCTGCTTGGATGGTCCGATTCGATCCGCTGCGAACTCTGGAAGGAAGCGCTAGCCCGTGAGCAGCGACACCAGGGAAAAGCTCTCTCCTTCATCCATGTAAGATACTGGTCACAGTATGAAGTACGGATGCTGTTATTGGGGGAACAACCATAGCAGGAGTGGACAGCAGAGTTAAGCAGGCTGATCCGGGCAGAGATGCGGTTGGACGAGAGCTACAGAGCCCTCCGGTAGTATGTAGTCCAAGAGTGCCCGTGGTCAACGGATGACAGCCCCACGGAAAGGCTTTGGCTATGATGGCCTGGGATTGTTGTATTGGAGGAAGTCCAGTGATCCCGACTTTGGGAGAGATCGGGAGTGGCGTTTGGAGGAAACAATGGAGCACAGAGAGCAAAGACTGAATGTCTCGGAAGTGCACTGGTTACAGGAAAATTTGGAATTCCTGGCCGTTCAGGAATGGGAGCTGGAAATCATCTACAAACAGCTGCTAGACTCCGCTCAGCAGCAAGATGGGGCTCCCTTTGCCTGGGACTATGAGGAAAAATCAGCTGACATAGCTGAAATCCTGGCTGATAAATCGGCAGTGGAAAATCTGGAGATTGCCATTCCCAAAGCTGAAGTGCTGACCGCAGGGCCGAGCTCTGCTAACCTCTGCTCAGTACCTATAGCATATTCTGGGTTTCATGGACAGGAGATGGTGAACCTCTATCCCCAGACACCCGTTGCAGAGACAGGGGATTTAATAGATTTTTCTGCTGAGGAAGAACAACCTGATGAGCCTCCAGCAGAAGAGCGGGGATCAGGGCCAAACTTCACTGTGCTCTGCCCAGCACCAAGGGCAGTATTTGTGGAGTTACAAGGAACTTCCCCAGCTGAAGCGCTGGTCACCGGACAAGAGGATTCAAGACCTCTGCCCCACCCCTGTGGCAGTTCCGGAGGCTCAGGGTGAGAAGGTGGGGATCACTCCCCAGCCGCAGGTTACAGAATGTATGGGCTGTCCAGAGGATGTTATGGATTATGCACCTCCAGCAGAAGTGCTGGCAACAGGGCAGAGTGCTAGCAATCTCTGCCCAGCACCGGAAACAACTGTGGAGTTCCAGGGAGCCGAGGCAGTTGGCCCCTCTCCCCAGCAACAAGCTGTGACAGTAAAGCTTTTACTTCCAGCTGAATCACTGGCAGCAGGGCAGGATGCTACTGGCTGCTGCACACAACTACAGCTTGAGCGGATATTGGTGGATGGGACTGTGGTCTCCACTCACAGCAACCCAGCGGAAGAGCTGGCAACAGAGCAGAGTGCCCTGGGCCTCTGCTTTCAACTAACAGAAGAGGGGGTTCCTGTGGTAGTGGATGGGACTCCGATCTCCACTGACACAACCCCAGAAAATGGTGCGGCACTGAGACAGGAGGATGTCGGCTTTGCTTTGCAAGCACCGGGGGATTTTCACCTAGCATCAGTGGATGGGACTTCAGTCTCCACTGGTATACCCCAGGAATGGTGGCCAGTTGGCCCAGATCCCCAACAGCATGATGAACGGAGCCCAGCCACCCTGTCTTCTCTCCAGCGGCTGAAAGGACTCCAGGGAGAAGGGCCAGTCCAGGCCTCTCCCCAGCGGCAGGCGTGTTCTCTGAGAGAGGCAGAGATTGGCTGGGTGAGTAATGCTCTGTTTGGGACAAGTTATCTGGGGAACAGGGTGGGTACCGGAATTGGGGTCTCTCCCAGTGTTAGTCTCCTGCCAAAGGGGGAGATGTGTGACAGGCCTAGCCGGGACAGGGGCTTTTGGAGAGGACTGAATGCGAGCCTCTTGTCGTCCGATTATGGGCCAGGGCCTCAAAACAGGAAGATAGATGGGTCATCCCAGCAGACAGTCCTAGAACCTTAAGACTACTTTTCCAACATCCTCGAGTTGACCCGTTTGGGTCCCACTGCGGCTGTTGGACTGTTTCCCAGGGGGAGTAATGTCATGGACCTTGGGATGCTAAAGTGTTTCTACTTGACATCTGTTACACAGGAGAGGGTGGCTAATAAATCATAATTCATGTATTACATGAGATGGGACATATTACAAGTGGTTTATTTTGTCCTGACTAGGTCAATAGGACAATGACCCTTCAATGCTTAGCTCAGGCTATTGAAATGCTAAGTGGAGCCGGCTTGTGAAATACCTTTTATTGTGTTCTGCAGGTGAATAGCTGTTGTCAGAGACGGGACGTCTCTGGGAGATAATTACCTCAACTAAATGTCTTTTAGAATGTGATTGAAGTTCATTGTATGTGTATTGTATAGTGGGGAATTGCAGATGAGACGCCTAGTCACCTCGTCAGGCTAAATGATTAGAGAATTGGCTCATGTTAATTATTCTGATTGCTTCGTTGTACCTTATATAACGCGGTAGTAATTACCTCTTCTATATGCGGAGCCAAGCTGTCTAGATAACGTATTCTGTTACAATTAGTAATTAAATTCACTGATGTCATTATCTAAAGAAATGTGTCTTGTCAGGGTCGGCACCAGAGTGTCTACCTAAAATCTGTATGGAAGCCCCAGTGTGTGAAAAGGGGGTGGAGATTTCATTGTTCTTTGATTGATGATGAGCTTGTAAACTGTATATAACCAGCAGAATGCTGCCATTAAAGAGAGTCCTGTTTGAACATACATACAGACTGCCTGGTGTGTGTTCTTAATGGGTCCGAACGGCACAAAGCTGTAGTTCAGATCCTGGAACCTTGGATGACTGGACCATCAGACGTTGCAATCGGCAATCTGATCCAATAGAAGCAGAGGAGTGTCGGGAGAGCAGAACCAAGCGAGCAAGGGTCTCGTCACACAACCTATTTGCACAGCAATTTATTGAAAATAATCCCACGTCATATCATGCCCGTCCCTTCCAGTGGAGAGACCTAATGGTGGAGGAGTTAAAAAAAAATTTGGGCCTCACATTATGTATGGGACTCAACCCAAAAAACACTTCACGTTCCTTTTGGTCCAAAAACCCAATCTACCACATGCCAATCTTCTCCAGCGTAATGCCCAGATCCCGATACTTCGCCATCATGAGATTCCTACATTTTAAAGATAATACCCAGTGCCATCCCCGAAATCACCCAAATCATGACAGGCTTTTCAAAATTCGGCCCTTACTGAATTATTTTTCTGAGAAATTCCCCCAATTGTATACCCCGGACCAACACATCTGTGTGGATGAGTCCCTTATTAAATTTAGTGGCAGGCTTCAAATAAATCAATTTATCCCCAGCAAAAGAGCCCGCTATGGCGTGAAGGTGTACAAATTGTATGCCTTCAGAGTGTACGAAGGCAAGGACACCCAGCTGAATCCCCCTAATTGCCCAGACTACTTGGGATCAAGTGGCAAAATTGTTTGGGAACTCATTAACCACCTATTGGAAAAAGGATACCACTTGTTCGTGGACGACTTTTACACCTCTCTTCCCCTGTTCCACAACCTGCACCGGAAGCAGACGCCAGCATGTGGCACCATCAGAAAGAACCGGAAAGGCTTTACTCAAAGCCTTGTGAATAAAAAGCTGAAAAGAGGAGAATCGGCAAGTCTGTGAAACAAGGAGGTTCTGGCAGTGAAGTGGAAGGACAGAAGAGACGTGTACATGTTATCTTCCATCCATAATGATACCGTCGTTGAAATCCGCAGAAGGCGTGGCACCACCATCCGAAAGCCCACATGCATCCAGGACTACAATTTGTTTATGGGGGGGGGGTCGACTTCAATGACCAGATGCTTGAACCCTATCTTGCCACAAGGCGGACGTACCATTGGTACAAAAAAGTTGCCATTTATTTTTTTCAATTGGCCATATATAATTCATATGTAATTTACCGCAACTCCACCCAAAACCCCAAACGCTTCCTTGGCTACCAAGAGGACCTTATCACTGCCCTTATTTTCCCGAACGATGCACCCCAAACCATCCGATCTGATGTTTTAAGTCGTCTCGCCGAGCGTCATTTTCCCAATAAAGTCCCTCCCACAGAAACACGACGTCAAAAAAGATGTAATGTGTGTGCCAGTGAAGGATTTAGACGAGACACATCTTACCATTGTGCCGATTGTCCTTCCCAACCAGGCCTCTGTGTAACTGACTGTTTTCGCCGTTACCATACCAAACTAAATTATTGATCCTCCGTTCCTGCCTTCACACACCTTCACACCCCTTATGCCACTGCCTGCTCTGTAACTGACCCCGGCTTGTTTTTTGACCACGATTCTGCCTAACGATTTTGTAATACCTCTGCCTGATCTGGAACTGACCCCGGCTTGTATTTTGACCACGATTCTGCCTAACGATTCTGTAATACCTCTGCCTGATTTGGAACTGACCCTGGACTGTTTTTGCGACCATTCTTCTGCCTAACGATTCTGTAATGCCTCTGCCTGATCTGGAACTGACCTTGGACTGTTTGACCATGTTTTTGCCTGCCTCATGGACTGATCTTGTACCCTGCTACTGGATTGGTGGGATTCAACACAGGGGTCTCACATATGTGAGGGGCTCCAGAAAAGTTTTTCTGGATGAAGAAAACTATTTTTCTCATCCTAGATTAGGGTCTGGTTGCCCGGAGGCTTCAAAGAAATTTGGGTGGGAGAAGCCTCTACCCCTGTCCCCATTCTGTCCTGAACGAGGCCCTACTTCTGCCTGTAGGACCTATGCCATCATGCCTCTGCCTGTTGCATGAACTGACCACCTGCACTAACCCTGACGGGACAGTATCCTTGCCTGGACAATTGTGTATGCCATTGCTGACCAAGTCCCTGCCTGCTGCCTGGACCAGTGCTATCCTGCTGTGTAGAACTGTGCTACTATTACCACAGGTAATCTTTTGTTTACACTATGCTTAGCATAATGTATTTTAGGGTGTAATTCTTGGTATGTGCATGCTATGTGTCTCTGGAACACCTGACGGGTCTTCCAAGGCCTTCAAGAGGAGGAGTAGCAGAATGTATTTTGGGGTGTCATTTTTGCTATGTACATGCTATATATTGGAAATATCTTATCAATGGACAACTTTGTGTAAAAAAAATGCGTTTTCATTTTTTTTCCACATTTTCCAAAAACTGCTGGAAAAAAATAAACCGTTCAAAAGACTCATTGTGCCTCATAGATTATAGGTTGGGGTGTTAGCTTTCCAAAATGGGGTCATTTTGTGGGTAATTCCATTGTCCTGGTGTTCCAGGGCCTTCAAAAGTGTAATAGGTAGTCAACTAGTTAGATGTGCAATTTATGCTCCTAGAACCCCTGATGGCGCTCCCTGCATGTTGGGCCTCTGTATGTGGCCAGGCAGTGAAAAAGTCTCACACATGGGCTATCGTTCTACTCAGGAGGAGTAGCAGAATGTATTTTGGGGTGTAATTTGTGGTATGCACATGCCATGTGAGAGAAATAAGCTATTACAATGACAATTTTGAGAACATTTTTAAATAAAAAATAAAGGGCCATATCCACAAAAGAGATACTCCGGCGTAAGCCGTCGTATCTCTGGTTCTAACTTTGGAACTGATCCTCAGAAGCAGTTTTCCTAAGTTAGGCAGAAGATCCGACATCTGTAAGGGACTTACACTGCCGGATCTTAGGATGCAGTACCGCATCCGCCACTGGGGGCATTTCGAGTCGAAATGCCTCTTCTAGTATGCAAATTAGCACTTAGGGCGATCCTCAAAGCTTTTGTGCCTAGTTTTTTCACCGTAAGTGTTAGTTTGCCTGGTGTAAAACTAGGGCTGCTTTTACAAAGTGTAAAGTTAGTCACACCTTGTAAAGGCCCATTCAAGCGACGGCATTTGGTATGCATTCCCGTGGGTACCTACCGGAGCATGATGGGACGGTGATGCCTATATAAATGGGATGCAAGGCGCGCTTCCATCATTGCAGCGACAAGAGGCGACGAGGCAACATCGGAAGAGGGGAGAAGAACAGAAGAGAAGACCCTGACGTCACAGAAGACCGCGCCGGCTGCCTGTTACTAATTGAGCTAACACACAAACATAGCAGGCAGCCAGCGCTGAAGAAGAAGGCACCGGACATCTGCAGAAGAACCGGGGTTCGCCGAGTCAACAGCGGAAGAGGGGAGAAGATGGAAGAAGCCCCCCGGAGTCCGGAGAAGCCCCCCCCCGGAGAGCGGAAGAAGAAACCCCCCCCGGAGAGCGGAGAAGACCCCCGGAGAGTGGAAGAAGACCCCCGGAGAGTGGAAGAAGAAGCCCCCCCTGGTAATTGAGCTAATAACGAAGACAGGGGGGGCATCCGGAGCAGAATAATAAATTATTTTAAAAACCCTTGTGTTGTGTGTTTAATAACTTTTACTTTTTGCCTACAGGTGAATGGATAGGGGTACGATGTACCCCATATCCATTCACTTAGGGTGGGGGGCCGGTATCTGGGGGCCCCCTTATTAAAGGGGACTCCCAGATTCCGATAAGCCCCCGCCCACATACCCCGACAACCAACGGCAAGGGTTGTCGGGAAGAGGTCCTGTCCTCATCAACATGGGGACAGGGTGCTCTGGGGTGGGGGGGGCCCGCAGTGCGCCCCCCTGCCCCAGAGCACCCAACCCCCCCATGTTGAGGGCATGCGGCCTGGCACGGCTCAGGAGGGGGGGGGACGCTCGCTTTGGATACGGGTCTGGTATGGATTGTAGGGGGACCCCCTACGTCGATTTGTCGGCGGAGGGGGGGTCTCCTTACAACCCATAACAGACCTAAGGGCCTGGTATGCTCCTGGGGGGGAACCCATGCCGGTTTTTTCTTTGAAAATTGGCATGGAGTTCTCCCTCTCAGGAATGCATGCTGAGCGACGCTGTCATTTTTTTTTTAAATTATTTGTTTTCCCGGCGCGTCTTTTTTTTCACCCGTCGCAACTTTAGTGTCCCGTCGCAATCCACAAAGCCGCCCGGCGTCAATTACGTTCGCGCGCTGCACGTCGGGAAAATGACGTCACACGCATGCGCAGTACGGCCGGCGCGGGAGCGCGCCTCATTTAAATTGTAAACGCCCCCCGGAGAGGAGGACCGCCTTACGACGGCGGCACTTAAGTTACACGGCTTGAAATTTTTACGTAAGTGCTTTGTGGATCAGGCACTTAGGTAGAAACTTTAAGTCAGTGTAACTTAACTGCTGAAAGTTAAGTTACGCCGCCTGGCTGAGGATTTGGCCCTAAAAACCCAGAGGTGATCAAATACTACCAAAAGAAAGCTCTATTTGTATGAAAAAAAGGACAAAAAAAATTATTTGGATACAGTGTTGCATGACTGAGTAATTGAAAGCTGAAAATTGGTCTGGGCAGGAGGGGTGTTTAAGTGCCCAGTAAGCAAGTGGTTAAAGTTTATAGCGTTGCTGAAGTTTGAAGGACTATTTTAACTTTAGTTTTGATTGCTTCCCCTTTTTGAATTGTGATAGAACCCTCTGCAAGTTGACATCTAATACACAGGGAACTAAATGTAGACTATATGGTGGCCAAGGAAACAGGAGTATGGTAGGATCTGTAAAGAAATGTTATTAGAATAAACCTATCCTTGGCTGAGACCATTTTAGTAACATAGTAGCTTAAACACTCATCTAAGTCCCTTTCTGGCATATCAGCTTGCCATTTGAAGAGAGTAGTTTACTCAGTTTTACAGAGTGTGCAACAGACAGTTGAAGGAATATTGATGACAGGGGTTTCCCCATTGCCTTGAACATCAAGAGACATTCCAGGGGGTCAGATTCAAGGGTGATAAGAGTGGGGAATTGCAAGAGCAGCACATGTCGAATCTGTAGATATCTAAACAGCATTCTATTGGGCAAATTTGCCTTAATTTCTGCAAAGCTCAGTAGTCTACCACTGCAAAAATGTGCTTAAGGTCTGCTAGCCCCGGAGTGGCCCACAAGTGAAGGTTGAGTAGTAACTCTGATGGGGCAGAGTGGGATTAGCCCTAAAAGTATTAGGCTCACAATATTGCTTCCTCGCTTGCATCCAGACAGCGATGGTGGTCCCCATCAGACAAGTTAGTGCAGGGTAGGCACGAAGGCCCCAAAAACCAAGTTAAAGGAAAATTCCCTTTACTTCCTGTAGCCAAAAAGGAAGTGAGTGGAAATCCCTCCAAGAGCTCACTAGATCCCCCACTGGGAGTCTGCCCCACTATTCCTGTTTTGGGGACAATCCAATATTTAGGCTTTTCTTTTAGGTTCACTTTTGGTGATAATATTAAACAAGGCAAATAGAGAAGACAATTCTTCCCAACAAGGGCACAAGAAGCAATAAAAACCTGACAAGTATTCTAATCCCGCTCCATTATATCTATAAAAAAAAAATGCCTGTAGTTATACATTGAATGTAGCTTCTACTGCACAGAGGATTTACTGATAGCACAGCAGCGATTGCTTCTCAGGGATAGCACAACCAATCTATTCATCTGTAATGAATCGAGCAAAAGGATGAGATAAAATCCTTGGTGTCAGTGTCACGCTTACCCCTAACGCTAGCTTATGTGTTCTTCACTAGGGATGAGCTTCACGTTCGTCTCGAACCCATGTTCACATCGAACATTGCCTGTTCAATTGTTCGTCGAATTACGAACAAAACGGGTCGTTCGCGCCAAATTCGAGTGACGCGACACGGCCCATAATTCACTGCGGCATTGCGCGCTGATGATTGGCCAAGCATGCACTATGACCCACATGCTTGGCCAATCACAGCGCTCAAAAAACAGAGAGCCATAATTGGCCAAAGCCAGTGTGGCTTTTGCCAATTATGGCTCAGGGCTTTAGCCCATGCCCCACACTATAAAAGGCCGCCTGCTGGGCGGCCTCGTGTAGTGTGTTCCAGCGCTGGTTAAAGATCAGAGAGAGAGATTGTCTTTTTTCTAGCTAGATAGAGCAGGCAGGCTAGTCAGTTAAATTTACAGTGTGTAGAGCAGTGTTTCCCAACTCCAGTCTTCAAGGCACACCAACAGGTCATGTTTTCAGGCTTTCCATTATTTTGCACAGGTGATTTGATCAGTTTCACTGCCTTAGTAATTACCACAGCTGTTTCATCTGAGGGAAATCCTGAAAACATGACCTGTTGGTGTGCCTTGAGGACTGGAGTTGGGAAACACTGGTGTAGAGGATATATATACATCCCAGGAGTTGTACATATATTTATACACTGTATAGTATAGTTAGATTAGTCCTTCCAAATCTGTCAGGCAGTTGATTGTGCTAGCTGCAGTGTTCTCACTTACAGTGTGTAGAGGATATATATACATCCCAGGAGTTGTACATATATTTATACACTGTATAGTATAGTTAGATTCGTCCTTCCTAATCTGTCAGGCAGTTGATTGTGCTAGCTGCAGTGTTCTCACTTAGGTGTCCGTTTAATAAACGGTGAAGTTTTTTCTCAGTTCAGTTCACAGCTGTTCACGGCAGTTCTCATGAGGAGAATTATCTCCTCTGCAGCCGGTTTAATAAACTGAGAACTTCAGTTCTCAGATGGTGAACAGAGGTGAAGTTTTTTCTCTGAAAACAGCCGAGATCTGTGTAAAAGTGGGTGGACTGCCTGTAATCTCGTGAGATATTGTGAGATTACGGTGCAGCCGAATTCAAAAAGTGAAACTAAAGTTTAAAAGAACATGTAATTTATGTTTTCAGACATGTGATAACTATATATATATATATATATATATATATATATATATATACACACACACACATACATACATACATACATATATACCTCCCCGCTGCTCCTCCGCTGTCTCTGAGCTGATCCCTGCTTCCCGCGCTGTGTTTGAACGCCGCCGACATATACCGAGCGCAGTACACTCGAGCACGCTCGGCTCCTCTCGCATAACCTAGAAGGGAGCCGAGCCTGGCCGACTGTACCCGAGTGTACTGCGCTCGGTATATGTCCGCGGCGGCGTTCAAACACAGCGCGGGAAGCAGGGATCGGCGGCAAAGTTCAAACACAGTGCGGGAAGCAAGTATCGGCACACACACACACACATGTATATTGTTGTAAATATTCATTTTTAACCCACTGGTGTTGATATTAGGAAGAAATAAGCCTTCTTCCTCTCATCACACCAGCTTCTCTCCCAGATTCTCCACCTCTGAGCTGGTGAATCTGGAAGGGAGATATTTCAGGTGAAGAGCTGTGAAATCTTCAGATCACGGTTTATTAAACTGGCCGTTTGTGACAAAACATCCATGTGATGTGATGTGAAGTGAAGAATGTGTTATCTGCTCCTTATCACAGTTTATTAAACCGGCAATGCTCTGTGATAAGCAGTGATCAGCCGTGATCATCATGATCTCGGCTTATCACGGTTTATTAAACGTACACCTTACAGTGTGTAGAGGATGTATATACATCCCAGGAGTTGTACATATATTTATACACTGTATAGTTTAGTTAGATTGGTTGTTCCTAATCTGTCAGGCAGTTGATTGTGCTAGCTGCAGTGTTCTCACTCACGTGTTGTATGCACCTAAACCCACTTGGTTTATAGTGCAAGTGTTCTAAGTACTTTGCACCTAAACCCATTTGGTTTATAGTGCAGGTGTGTTAATCACTGTGCACCTAGACCCATTTGGCTTATAGTGCAGGTGTGCTAAGTACTTTGCACCTAAACACACGTGGTTCATAGTGCAAGTGTGCTAATTACTTTGCACCTAAAGCTACGAGGTGTGTGTACTGACTTTGTCCTCTGCAGGCCATTATAATGTCTGGAAGGACAACAAAGAGAGGCAGAGAGTCACGAGGGCAAGCAGGCTCTGCATCTAGAGGCAACAGTGCTGGTGGTGGACACGGTGCATCCTCTTCAGCACTTGGCCGTTGCATACGCTCATCCTACTTTTCGGGAGCTGGCCGTGTTGAGCCTCAACATGCAGACAAATTGGTAGAGTGGATGACCAAGCCATCCTCATCCTCCTCATCCTCTCTCACCCAGGCTCAGGGTACTTTGTCTGGCAAATTAGCTGCCAATGCGTCCTCTTCCCTCTGCTCAATGGCATCACTTACTCCTTCCCTAGTCCCACCATGTCCTCCTGAGGAGTCCCCCGAACTGTTTCAACACAGTGTTGGGTACATGCTGCATGTATATGCGCAGCGTTTTGAAGGCTCCGATGATGGAACACAGATAGAGGAAGGCAGTAATGTGAGCCTTGAGAGAGGGGGTGCCCGAGAGGGACAGCAATCTGGCAGTCATGTTCCCCCAGCTGCAGCATATTGCCAGGTTTTCGACAGTGATGAGGAGGAAGGGGATGATGAGGTCACTGACTCTACGTGGGTGCCTGATAGGAGAGAGGAGGAGGAACATCTCCAAAGAGGCAGGATGCCCTCCAGGGCACAGCTTAAGGGCAGCACACCAACTGCATTACATCGCAGAGCTACGCCTGTGCAGGGCGCTGCTGTGTCTCAGCATTACTGCAAAAGTTCTTTGGTGTGGGCCTTTTTTTGAGACATGTGCATCAGATCGCACCGTTGCTATTTGCAACATATGTCTCAAGCGTATCTCGCGTGGCCAAAACATCACCCGCTTGGGCATCACATGCTTGACCAGACATATGTCGACCTGCCATGCAGTTAGTTGGCAAGCATACCAGAAAGACCCACACCAAAGAACAAAGCGGACCTCCCCTTGCCCCTCATCAGCTGGGATCTCCAACCCCACTATACCCTCAGTCCTCTCCAGTGTTGCTCATCTTCCTTTAAAAAAGTAATTAGTTACAGTTACAAATTACTTGTCCGAAAAAGTTAGTGACTCAGTTACTTCATAGGCAAAGTAACTAGTTACTCGGCAAAGTAACTGAGATTTTTTTTTTTATTCTACAATGCAATTACGTTTTATAATATCAAAGATGTTTATATTAACTGATTGAAGAATAAAAACACTATATACAGTATAGTATACAGGGGTGCGGAGTGTATGGAGGTGGGTGGTATATAGATGAGAGGGGTGCGGAGTGTATGGAGGTGGGTGGTATGTAGATGAGAGGGGTGCAGAGTGTATGGAGGTGGGTGGTATGTAGATGAGAGGGGTGCGGAGTGTATGGAGGTGGGTGGTATGTAGATGAGAGGGGTGCGGAGTGTATGGAGGTGGGTGGTATGTAAATAAGAGGGGTGCGGAGTGTATGAGGTGGGTGGTATGTACATGAGAGGGGTGCGAAGTGTATGGGAGTTGGGCAGTATGAAATACACTATTGGTCACTGATGCATTGGTGACCAGTGACAGTTAACCCCTTTGTGCTTCATTAGTGACACCAGCATCAGTGTTTATGAACCCTTTCATGCTGCACCATATAGGGGTTAATAAACACTGACACTGGTGTCACTAATGCAGCACAAAGGGGTTAATTACCTGCCACTGGTCACCAATGCATCAGTGACCAGTGGCAGTACATTAACCCCCTCCATACAGACATTAGTGGTTATGGACTGTTATTTTATTTATAGAGTGTTTAGGTTTTAAGTTTTGCGTTGTACTGAGTTAGCATAACACAGGGTTAAATTGGATGGTCATAAATGAAGTTCACATTAAGTGGACAGAGCAATTGGGGGTTGTTTAGATAGAGAGGGCTGCTTGTAAGTTTGGGAAATGTCTGTAAGCTCTGGGGGGTTCCTGCTAACTCTAATCTCCACAACCCCCCTCTCTCTCTGCTGTCTTGTCAAGTTTACCTTGTCACCTAGCCTTCTTCACTGCAAAACAAATCCTGCTAGCAGAAACTTTGCAGCGCCAGCTTACCTCCCCAGACTTCCCCCAGAACAGCTCAGCTCATCTTCCTGCAGTGTGCTCTGCCTGACGATTCTCCCAGCACACGGCACTGCCGATAGGAGGGGGCGGGGAGATCTGATGCAGAGATCACACAGCCAGTGCAGGACACTACGGGGGAAGGGGAGACAGACTCCAGCATCGGAGCTTCTAACTGTACATACATCGCTGGGCAGTGTATGTAGATAGAAGCAATGGCTGCTGTCCTGTCCCCAGAGTAGCAAGTAAGCTGATCGCCCCTGCCGCCGCCGGAACACCAGGCATTTCAAAGCACACGGAGAGAAGGGAGGGAGGTGGAGCACTTTGGCGCCCCCCCCCTGCTATGCAGTGAGCTCGTCTGCTGATACGTCCTAGGTACCCAATAGGATCGGCGCGCTTTGTCTCCGCGTCATCACGTCCCGGTCGCGAATCGCATTCATTGGTCCACTGTGATGTCCATCATGACAGCACACTGGCCAATGCTAGGATCGCGGGCGGGAGTGTCTGTGACGTCAATGGACGCTCTGCTGCCATCTAGTGGCAGAAAATGTAATTGCGGTAACGCCGCCCAAGTAATGGGAACGGCGTTACCGTGAGGGGACGAGTAAGCAGGTAGATTACTCGTTACCCTCAAAAGGGGCATTATTAGGTAACGGCATTTATTTAAACGCCGTTACTTATAACACTGACGGCGCATGCGCAGTTCGAGATATGTACCTGTCTGGCGCTCGGCCCATCATTTGCATGGGGTCACGACCACTTCCACCTAGGCCGGCGTGCGCCTTCGAAACCCACGCTATATATATATATATATATATATATATATATATATATATATATATATATATCTATATATCTATATATATACATATATATATATATATATATATATATATATATATATATATATATATATATATATATATATATATAGTGACAGTAGGAGCTACTGTCACGGTAAAATGGACAGTTTGCTGGACACAGAGTATGCACATTTGCTGGGTGCAAGACTACAGAGCGTAGATGTGGACTGGAGAAGACTGCTTTTGCAGCTTTCTCCAGGTTTTGGTAATTTGACATGGGGCTCTGTAGTTTTGGAGCTTCCACAGTGTCTGGGGTGGGACAGGATCTCCAACCCTGTATCCAGACTTTGTTGATTACCAGCAGGCCTTATAATCAGAGTGTGCTAAGACCTCATGGCTCCCAGTTAGAGACAGCTCCACATTAGGAGACAGGAGGTCTGGCGACTGCAAGAGGCAGAGCTGTAGACGCTGTCTACTTTGAGGAGTCCGCTGGTCTGGGTGACCAGGATAAAGTGCAGAAGTACTGCTACAGAGAGCCAGGTGGGCTAGTATTTTCTGTTTTGTGTTTGATGGAGAAGAACCCCCTGCATGGGAAACCTTTGTTTGGACTTTTATTTTTGCCTTTTTAATAAAAATGGGCTACCATGCCCTTAAATATAGTTCCTGACTGGCGTGGATTACTGGGAAAACGCATATACCACAAGAGCTAACAACCCCCAACCTTACTATATATATATATATATATATATATATATATATATATATATATATATATATATATACACACATTAGAAAGGTATGTGTATGTGTATTCTTCCCAATATGTATTCTTACAAACTTATACACATTCTGAAAATAGAATATCAACGTAAAGAGATAATCTCACAATACATGTGAAACACCCGGTGGTTGAAAGTGATATTACTTGAGGATCTTAAAGTCCAGAGAACAGTTAATTATTGATAGCCAGATTCAGGTAGAGCGGCGCATCTTTGTGCCGGCGTAGCGCAGCTCAAATGCGCTACGCCGACATAAAACAGAGAGGCAAGCACAGTATTCACAAAGCACTTGCTCCCAACGTTGCGCCGGCGTAACGTAAATTTGAAGGCGTAAGCCAGTGTAAGTGGGTGTGACGTTATGCTAATGATGGTCTGAGCGTGGAGCAGTGGCTTACGCCCGGCGTATCATGAACGGAACAGTGACGTGGCTGTATGATCGCTCCCCTGTGCGCATGCTCACAACTACGCCGGCGTAACTTCCTGGGATACGCCGGCCCACCGGCTTACGCTGAGCGCATAAATACGCCCAGACGCAGAGAGATGTCTGCTGTGGAGTCTGAGAAAGACAGGAGGAAGAAGAATTTCTCTCCAGAGGAGAAGGCTGTCCTCATCTCGGCCATCGAGAAGTATGACATCTTTCTCCATGGCGCCCAAAGTCGCCAGACCAGCAGGGCCAGGAAAGAAGTCATCCTGGCTACGATCGCCAGTGATTTCAGTGCCCTTGGCAATGAGACCCGGACCTCCAAGGACATTCAGAAGAAAATAAATGATTTAAGGCGCCATGTCCGGGATAAAGTGGCCGCCATCAGGAAGCACCAGAGGGGCACGGGGGGGTGGACCACCATGTGATCTGCGTTTGTCCCCAGGGGAGGAGGTGGTCGCCAGGTGTCTGGAGAGGGATCAATTGGAGGGCCTGGAGGGCTTTGACTCCCTTGATCAGGCCTCGAGGACAGGCAAGTGTGTTTTATACCCTATCCAGTGTGTAGCATGTGAGGGGGTGGAAGGGAACATGTGACAAGTGTGTGGGTCCACCAATATGTGAATGTTTTGTGTCATCCACAGATGTGCTGGAGGGAGCGGGGCCATCTGCTGCCGGTGGCCGTCCCACAGCATCATCCCCGGAACATCCTCAGCCTGACCCCCTGGGAAGCCAAGATCCAGCGGTGGAGGGGAGTGGCCACACCTCTCCTCTCAAGGTGGTTGAGGAGGAGACGGTGAACCTTGCTGAAGTTTGCCTCTATTTTGAGGATTCTTCCTCTTTGGCCGGGCCATTTCAGAAGCCCAGAATTAAAACAATGCCACACTAGGCCTAGTGGCACACCGCAGCGCCAGGATGCGAAGCCACAAATGATATGTTGACAAATGAGTCAATCACCTAGAGGATAATGGTCTAACAAAAAACCTTCCAAGTAGTATAGACAAATGTGGATATATTAATATTTACCAAATTATAATAACATAGGCAAATATTGTGTGAAAGCAGCTATTTAAAACATACTATCAAAGAGACGTATGCATCAAAACATAATAATGAAAGCACCACTATATAAAACAGAAAAGTTCAATGTGGTCAAACAGCGCTTAAAATTGGTAGTAACTGTCCAATTTCAATAAAATAAAATAAGAGCATTCATCTGAAACAGATTAAGAAGATCAAGGTAGTGGAGATAGTTGATAGAATATCCTACACCTCTTCCCAGGATAAGACACCACTTGTGGGGCACACTCCCCTTCGGGGTACTCACTCACCAGAAGGCACAATATATTATACACTGAAAGGTATCTTTTCTCTCTGGATCCTCCGTTTCTCAAGTAGGTATCAGGAAAGGAAAGGCTCCACATAGAAACAAAAAGGGTACCAGACAATAGTGTAATCCCGTTTGTATTCCACAAAAAGAAGCATTCCCTTTTAAAACACCAGATCCCCGCTCTAAATGCACGTACCGCACAATAGATGATAACAAATGTTTATCCTCAGTAAGTGAAGGTGTCCTCTGACCGGCATCCAATTCCCCAGGTAAACTCTACAACTGAACTTGCTGAAAAAGTTTGCAGGAAACCGCCGCATAGGGAGAGTACACTTTGGAACGCACGCTTGGATCGCACGCGTCACTTCCGGGTCGCCGTTCAGAATCCCACCCTGACTAGTTTCGCTGTCCAATCAGCTTCTACAGAGGGAGTGGACTGACGGCGAAAATAGCCACTATATATACACAGCTCATTGCTTACGTAGCACATATGGGCGGCGCACATTAGTAGCATCCACAATAACATCAGTACGGAAGCCAAGAAGGCTCAGAAAGATGTCAATACATCGGGGATTTAAATATTTACTGCACAAGTCAGTGAACAGAAAAGATAACATACCTTTTGATATCACTATTCTGTATGCAAAGTAGCTGTTATTCGTATAGGCTAAGCATATAATAATGCGTCGATAATATATAGCTAACACTTTATTAGAAAAAACATCATATTAGAAAAAACATCTATGGAGCAAGCGGATGTTATATGTAAAGTGCCCTGGGGTCAAGGATAACCAATCAGATACACCTCCTAAAAACAGGACAAAATACAATATAAACTTGAGTAAATATTAATCCTAATATATACAATCTCAGTTCTACCATCTTCCTCTAATCTCAACAATGCATCTTCAACTAAACCATTGATTAATCATGAATGGAGCTTTGTCTCGGGCTTCCACTCACAATATAAAGAAGTCGAGAATATTTTTATTTCCCACTGGCACATTTTAATGTTGGACAAGATTTTAAGAAATGTGATCCCTCTAAAACCTAATTTTATTTATCGGAAAGCTCCTAATTACGGTGATAGGATTGTGAAGAAAATCTTAGACCCACCTACTAAACCTGCCACTTTTTGGCAAAAGGACGTTTTTTTTGCATGTAGAAAATGTGGCCCGTGCAAAGAGGTAACATGCAAGATGAGAGGTCTAGATAAGTTCACATCCCGTAATAACACTACATTTCAGATTAAGGACTTTATGACTTGCAACACTACTTATGTAGTGTATGTATGAGAGTGTCCTTGTAAATTACTCTACGTAGGCCGTACAAAAAGGAAACTTAAGATACGGATTGCGGAACATATAGCCAACATAAAGAACGGCTATAAGGATCATAATGTGTCTTTACACTTTAAGATGTTTCATGACGAAAATCCAGTCGGATTGAAATTTTGGGGAATAGAGCATCTGAGCCCCAATTGGAGGGGCTGTAACCGAGTGAGGCCTCGTACACACGACAGAGTTTCTCGGCAGAATTCGCTGAGAAACTCGGTCAAAACCCGGATTCTGCCGAGAATCTCTGTCGTGTGTACACTTTTGGCTCGATGGAGCCGCCGAGGAACTCGACGAGAAAATAGAGAACATGTTCTCTATTTTCTCGTTGTCCTCGCTCTTCTATGGGAGAAGCCGGCCCGCCGAGCTCCTCGGCGGCTTCATCCCAAAACTCGACGAGGAACTCGACGTGCCAAGCACGTCGAGTTCCTCTGTCGTGTGTACGGGGCCTCAGAGAGCTCTCCAAGCTTTAAACTAAATGGATCCATTGTATTGACACATTGGCTCCGAGAGGCCTGAACGTGGAATTAGATATTAATTGTTTTATTAGTGATTTTTAACAATTTTTAATTATTTCTTAATATTTTTAATAATCTTGATATTATTATATTATCTCCCTTATTATTTACTATTTATTTAGTTTCCAGTTTCTATGAATTGATTTCTTTTAACTATGAATTTCTATGAACGTGAATATATAGTTGTGCTTGGTTTTTAATATTGTCTCTTGTTTCAAACCCATTGCCTCCTTTTTTTTTATATATTCACATTGTGATTTTGCTGTGCATATATCATGCATATGGCTATTAAGTGCACAGATATCACATATATATATTTAATTATGTTGAATCATGTTCGAATATTTTTCACACCATTTAGTTTTCTTAAGGAATGAGTGTCATATTTAGCATTTATTTTCTATATATATATTTTAATGTATTTTAATGAGTTTTAAACTAGTTATTAGAATACTTATATATACCTATTGAATATACATTGATTTGTTTCTTTTAAATGAGATTGTATATATTAGGATTAATATTTACTCAAGTTTAATATGTCCTTGACCCCAGGGCACTTTACATATAACATCCGCTTGCTCCATAGATGGTTTTTCTAATATGATGTTTTTTCTAATAAAGTGTTAGCTATATATTTTCGACGCATTATTATATGCTTAGCCTATACGAATAACAGCTACTTTGCATACAGAATAGTGATATCAAAAGGTATGTTATCTTTTCTGTTCACTGACTTGTGCAGTAAATATTTAAATCCCTGATTTATTGACATCTTTCTGAGCCTTCTTGGCTTCCGTACTGATGTTATTGTGGATGCTACTAATGTGCGCCGCCCATATGTGCTACGTAAGCAATGAGCTGTGTATATATAGTGGCTATTTTCGCCGTCAGTCCATGCCCTCTGTAGAAGCTGATTGGACAGCGAAACTAGTCAGGGTGGGATTCTGAACGGCGACCTGGAAGTGACGCGTGTGCTCCAAGCGTGCGTTCCAAAGTGTACTCTCCCTATGCGGCGGTTTCCTGCAAACTTTTTCAGCAAGTTCAGTTGTAGAGTTTACCTGGGGAATTGGATGCCGGTCAGAGGACACCTTCACTTACCGAGGATAAACGTTTGTAATCATCTATTGTGCGGTACGTGCATTTAGAGCGGGGATCTGGTGTTTTAAAAGGGAATGCTTCTTTTTGTGGAATAAAAACGGGATTACACTATTGTCTGGTACCCTTTTTGTTTCTATGTGGAGCCTTTCCTTTTCCTGATACCTACTTGAGAAACGGAGGATCCAGAGAGAAAAGATACCTTTCAGTGTATATTATATTGTGCCTTCTGGTGAGTGAGTACCCCGAAGGGGAGTGTGCCCCACAAGTGGTGTCTTATCCTGGGAAGAGGTGTAGGATATTCTATCAACTATCTCCACTACCTTGATCTTCTTAATCTGTTTCAGATGAATGCTCTTATTTTATTTTATTGAAATTGGACAGTTACTACCAATTTTAAGCGCTGTTTGACCACATTGAACTTTTCTGTTTTATATAGTGGTGCTTTCATTATTACATTTCAGAAGCCCCTCAGGCTCAGCACCCATCAGGGGAAATCCCTCAGGCTCAGCCGCTAGCAGGGGAAGCCCCTCAAGGGCCTCCCCATACACAAGGTCCCAAGCCTCTTCTGCCCCCAGGAAGGCGACGAGGAAGACCAGGGGTGTTGGTGATTCCCTGCAGGAAGATATTGCAAGGGACCAGGCCCGCCAGACCCTCCATATGGGTGCGATAGCGCTGCAGTGGTCACCTGCCTTGGGCAGCTGCAGGCCACCACAGCAAACCTTGTGGCAGAGGTTAAGACCCTGACTGTGGCGGTACAGGCCAACACTGCTGCCATTGAGGTGGAGGGGAGGCAGAGTTTGCGCCACCAGCGGGACACCACCACCCGCCAGCTGAGAATGCAGGCTCAGACCAATCGGTTCCTCAGCCACATTACCGTGGCATTGGAGGGCAGGCAGCCATCACCTGCCAGGAGTGGCAGACCTGGGGATGATCCACCTCCCAGATGACCCACCCCCCCACCCGAGGCTCCCCCCAGGCAGCTGAGGAGCCAGAGCCGTGGCACCCGGCGTAGCCCACGACAGGGCAAATGAGTGCCATTTTTATTTTCTTTATGTGCTCAGGTCATGAGCTTTTTTATTTTCTTTATGTGCTTAGGTCATGAGCTTTTTTATTTTCTTTATGTGCTCAGGTCATGAGCTTTTTTATTTTGTAGTGTATGCACACGGTGAGGAGTGCAGGCTACAGTGTGACTGGTGTGTGAATGTGGTATGAATGGACAGCGACACCATTGGGGCCTTGGCGCGGCGTTTCTGCTCCCAAGTCCTGCATGGTGGACTTGGGCTAATCCAATGTGAGGTGGATGTGGTGTGTGTGAGCTAGGGACCACAGTGGTGTGCATGCGTGCATTGTCCGTGTGCCATGATGAATGTGTGTGTTTAAAGTGCAAAGATGCGTACCACCAGGCATCTCCTGACTGCTTCTCCCTCAGCAAACCTGGTAGCCTCAGTTAGGGGGGGACTGTCTGGTTCGGGGGTCAAGTCATCACATATGTCAATCTCCAGGCCCTTTCTCATGGCGTAGTTGTGTAGCATGCAACATGCACCGATAATCTGGCACACAAAGTTTGGGGAATACAACAGGGTCCCCCCGGACATATCCAGGCATCGGAAACGGGACTTCAGGAGGCCAAATGTGAGTTCCACCACTGCACAGATACGTATGTGTGCAGAATTGTATTTTCTCTCTCGTCTGGTTTGGGGATTCCAGTATGGAGTCATGAGATGGGGCCCAAGTGCATATGCAGAGTCACCTGGAAGGGAAAAGACAGGAGTATGTTAGTCAGGCATGTGCCCCTCGTGATGTCTGCATCATGGGGTCGGGCAGTCATGCGTGACTCCCATGTCACTCACCAACCAGCCAGCTGTCCCTGTACACGTTCTGTTCGATTTGCGTTGGGATGTTGCTTTGACGGTATATGTAGCTGTCATGGCTGGACCCTGGGTGTTTGGCACGGACGTGCCATATGAGGCATTGGGCATCGGCTATCACCTGTACGTTGATGGAATGCCACTGCTTCCGATTACGGTATATGTGCTCTGTGGCACGGGGGGGGGCCGTAGTGCCACATGTGTGCAATCAATGGCCCCGGCGGTGCGTGGGAATCCGGCAATTCTGAAGAAATCCTGCATTGCCTTCTGCAGCAGATGCTCATGGGTGGGTTGAATGATGTGGTGGGACATGCGTGTGAGGATTGCGGGGACAACCTTGTGCACGCATCTGCTCATGGTGGATTGTGACATCCCAGCCACGACTCCACTTGTACGCTGAAAAGATCCACTGGCGAGGAAATGCAGTGTTGCCAGTACCTTGACCAGTGGCTGCACTGCATGTGCACGTTGTGTCTTGCTGGTGATGTCATCATGCAGGGCTGTGGCTAATTCCAAGATGGCAGCAGGGCTTAATCTGAAGATGCGATACACCTCCGATTCCCCCATGCTAAAGACGTTCATGCGCGTTCGGTATATCCTCTCCCATGCCCTCCTACGTACCTGTGGACGCAATAGTAGTGCTAGGACCACAGCTGCCCCTGGCATGTTGGCATACAGATGTGTTGTCCTGCAAGTGGGGTTGCTCAGCTCGTCCATAAAGGTGCTGCTGCAGCTGCTCTCCAGCTGACGTGTGCACGTATTTTGCTGAGTTAAACCAGCTTTTTGATGGACTATCTTTAGGCCGGACGTACAACTTACGCGCACCGCACGTAGCCTGCGTCGGGCGCAGGTACATTCGTGAATCGCTGTATCTCCCTCATTTGCACATTTAAATAGGAAATCAATGGGAGTGCCAGATGCATCCAGCGTAAATATGCGCCCACGATGCGCCGGCGTAGGAAAGTTACGTCGGTCGGAAGAAGTCTATTTTCAGGCGTATCTAGTTCTGTGGGTATGTCGCAGAGATACAACGGCGCATATTTACACTTACGCGGCGTATCTGTAGATACGTCGGTGTAAGTCTTTCTGAATCTGGCTATATTTGTCAACCTATAGAAACCAGACACTTTTGGACACTTACTCCCATATTTGAAACAACATGAGTTAAGGACACATTCTGGTTGGGGAGAACTTAGTATACATTTTATGATCTTATTGTCCGGAGACAGTACTTAAGAGAAGAAAAATTTGATGAAAGGAGACACTCGCTCCCACAGGGAGGACGGAGGGACATACACACTCAGGGGCACACTGGGAGATCTACACTTTCAGACAAACTGACACACATGCACCATGCATGAAGACATATCTTTACACTCATGAAGATTCCAGCCATCTTTACTCTGGCCACTTGCCAGTAGGAAATAGCCATTTTGGAATGGGTAATTATGTAATTTTTGATTTTATCTTGAATCTATTGTTGTTCTCTAAAATATTGAAGTATTGAATATTTTGCAATTATTATACTCATTAATCAATAACTGGTAGATTTTTCTTTTTGCATAGTTCCAATTTTAGTGACAAAACAAACGTCCAATTGATTTCACATTGTTAACCACTTACTTACCTGCAGTATAGCAACGGTTAGATGTGTGAAATGCAGACGTTGTGTTTCATTGTCATTTACACAAGGTTAGTGAACCTATTGAGAATTTATCATGACAGCATTATGTCAAAGGGACTGCATGCCCATTTTGCGGGTATTTTTATTGATTTTCAAGTCGTTCATGTAACGCAATTGGTATTTTAATTTAATTTAAATATTCATATTTTTGTCAACCAATAAATGTAGTTGTTTTGTATGATCATACGTCTCTGTGAATAAGTTTCATATTATAGACTAGAGTATGTCATATAGATTGTATTCAAAGATATCTTCGTTAAAAACGACTTAATAATAAATATTGTGCGGGCAAAACTGACCTTAAAAAAAGTCAAACCCAGAAGATCAGGGGAAGTCAGTGTCGATGGGGGAGCTCACTGACATTGTATTGTGGAGAGCAAGTGAGTATCATGGACTTTGAACATCATTCAAAAAAAGCAATAATGTTTTTACAGCACATGTAAAACAGATGTTATAGCTACATCTGAGTTTTCATCTTGCGTGTAGTATTTTTCTCAAATTTTCAGCATGCTAATAAGATGTATGTATTCACCAGGTAGTGAATTGATAGGACTCCTTGTCCTGGTTCTATTAAGCCATCTTTTAAAAGTACCCTCAGGGTGATACCCCTCTTTGTCAAGAAGTTGCCAGATTTTCCAGAGGGAGGCACTTTTCCTGAACTCTCTATTTCGGTATCCTCAAGTTCCTCTTCATCCTCTTCTAGTCCATCAGCACCCCAGAAAGGCTTCTCCTCCATTTCCAGCTAATGTATTAAGAAAGAAAAAAAGTATTAGAAATTTGCTTTCATTAGTCTGCATAACTTTAAGTTACACATTTTTAAATGAACACCTTTAAAGGAACTGCACAATATTACCCTATGCACTATGGGCCTGATCCACAAAAGGGATACGCCGGCGTATCTACTGATACGCCGTCGTATCCCTGTTTCTATCTGGGGAACTGATCCACAGAATCAGTTTCTCATAGATAGGCAGAAGATCCGACATGTGTAAGGGACTTACACTGTCGGATCTTAGGATGCAGTACCGCAGCCGCCGATGGGGGCATTTCTCGCCGAAATCCAGCGTCGGGTATGCAAATTAGCACTTACGGAGATCCACAAAGCTTTTACGCTTCGTTTTTTCTCCGTAGGTATTAGTTTGCCGTCGCAAAATTAGGGCTGCTTTTACAAAGTGTAAACACCTTGTAAAAGTAGACCCTTCTTTCCCGCGACGCTGTCAATTTTTTTTTCCCGCCGCATTTCTTTTTTTCCCCGACGCAACTTTTTGCATGCGCAGTACGTCCGGCGCGGGAGCGCGCCTAATTTAAATGGGACTCGCCCCATTAGATTGGGCACGCCTTGCGCCGGACAGATTTAAGTTACACAGCTGAAAATTTCTAGGTAAGTGCTTTGTGGATCGGGCACTTAGGTAGAGATTTTGCGGCGGTGTAACTTAAATCCCAAAAATTAAGTTGCGCCCACTGTACGTGGATCTGGCCCTATATATCTATTTAACATTGATTTGGGGTCAGGTAGGTGGGAACCCTTGTTTTTGGGGAAACCAAAAAAGCATAATCTGATAATGCATTGACGTGTTTGTTCATCAATGCCAGAAGTCTGCCAAGCAAAATAGGTGAGTTGGAAACTTTAGTGCATGAGGAGAAGTATGCTTAAAAGGGAAAAAATGTATAAACCTATTACAAGACAATTTTATGGTATAGTTCATATAGACCAGGGCTCAAAATTTCAAGTCCTGAGCTACTAGCCAGGCCTCAAGAGTTACTCGCCACCAGTTGCCCCACCTAATTCATACACTGCCCTGCGCCTAATAGCACCCGTAAACACGCCCTCGTAGATTATCTTATGGAATGACAATGTTTTATGCAGAATCAAGTTACAAAATTAAATATTACCAACAAAAACTTTAACAAAATGGGACAGGGCACTGTGGGAAGACCAGAGGGACAGGGCACTGGGGGCAGACCAGAGGGACAGGGCAAAGGGGGCAGACCAGAGGGACAGGGCACTGGGGGCAGACCAGAGGGACAGGGCACTAGAACTGGGTCTCTTCCCCATTCTCTTCCTGTCTCCTCTGCAACTCCCATTCATCCTATCTCTCTCTCCCATTCATCTCATCATCAGGAGCCTGTTTGTGCGGCTTCACGCTTGCATGTCCCCACTTCCCCCTTTTATTCAGGCTGGCAGAGAGGAGAGGAGCTGCAGCACAGCGGGAGGGAGTACAATCCAGCGCTGAGATCCACACAACTGCACAGCCATTGACATCATAGCACAGCGCACACTGACAGCGCACAGCACACATTGAGACCAGTCTGTTCACAGTGCTCAGGCTAAACTGTTGGACACTTACATAGAGCACAAGGAGAAGAAAACTGCACAAACTAGAAGGCTGCCGCTCTCATGTCAGGGCAACTTTCAGTGAGCGCTGCACCGGAGTGGTAATTTTTCCAATCCTCCACCTCACTCATTACTTTCTGCTCTCCAGCTACATTGGTCGGGGCCCGGGGGAGGGGGGGCAGGCTCTGAGAGGTCATACTGTTGGGTCCCATGGCTTAATGAGAATTGTAAGTAGAGCACCTGTGTACTGCTCTGCCTGTGCGCGGCTCACCAGACTACTTTTCCCGAGCATGCACCTTTCCTCTTTGGCCGCCAATCTTATCGAGACTCTAAGTGTAGGCACAGATTGGAGGGAGATTGGTCATGCAGCCCTGTCATCACTCGCCCCCAGCTTAAATCCACTCGCCAAATGCTAGTAGGCAAGTGGCGAGGGCTGATATAGACCCTTAGCTGGATTCAGGTACATTGCCGCAACTTTGCGGCAGCGTAGCGTATCGTATTTACACTACGCCGCCGTAAGTTAGCTAGGC